>NW_015655770.1:54482-62282 GCF_001515625.1 Sinocyclocheilus rhinocerous | reverse complement strand
TTTAAATAGGAAAAATATAGAAACTCTTTGGTCATTTTTGAGCGAGATGCTAACGGTTTAATCAGATTCAATGATCTATGCTAAGCTACAGCTAAAAGTGCTACTGCCAGACCCAGAGATCGGCTGAATGGATTCGAAAACGGTAAAACTCAACTGTTTAACTCTAGGGGAGTTAGAAAATGAGGCTATTTTCAAAAATAGTGGAGTGTTCCTTTAAAGTTCCAGTCCAAAAGCACCCTGTTTAATTCAAGGTGTCAAAATGACATTGTAAGTGGACTGCAGTCAAATGCGTGATCCGGGATATTATTAAAAATAAACCATCCACTTGTTCCTGAAACTGAGGTCTTTCTGAAGACTGTACAAACAAGTTTAAATTGGATGCATCAAAGCGAAAATTTTTTCCTCTTCCATTTGTCCTGATGTTAGCTGACTCAAGCATGTGGAGTATGTCAGAAATTGAATGGGCATCTGTATACTGTATCAAGTGTACACAGCGTCAGTGATTATATCATTTGCTTTTGATGCAACATGCTGCTTGTGTCCAATGTATACAGGTAACAATACAAATTCCACAACATCCAAATGAGCCATTTTGGTAGCTTGGTTAAATAAGTGCTCTTTTTGTACTGGAGAGGATGCTTTACGCTATGAAACTCATAACAGATATGAACTAAAAGTCACGAAATTTAAATTTCGAATCCATTGGGACTTTCACTGTCACTCACATGAGATAGTAGCAATTAGCAAATGACTAATGATCCAAAGATCCAATCAATTCCAGATTGACAAAATCAGGTCCCACACTTCATTTAGTCTCACTCAAGAAGTCGTTTCATTCAGAGATAAGTCACAATAGTTCTGTTTCATGACACGTTAGTTAAAAAGTCAATCATTAACTTTACCTGTGCTCTTCATCTGAAGTTGGACTGGTGCAGACATCCGTTCCTGTCTTAGTTGATGTCTTTGATTCAGAGCTGTGCAGTAAACCTTTAGTCTCATCCTCTGTATGGTCACAAGGGTTTTTTCGTCCACAACAATCCCATATGTTCCCCATGTTGGCACAGGCTGCAGTGATAGCTTTCAATAAATCCACTTCTCTGGGTTTAAGTTCAGACCAAAGGATGTTCAGTTATCTAAAGCAAGCCGCTTCCACTTCCAGAGGGCTAGCCATATACAAATATTATTTCTCCAGACAAAATTCTACATGCCTCGTACCAATACATTTGAGCAGTGTCTGTAAATAACGTGTATCTGTAATAATGTGTATCTATAGGAGCTGACCATAAACTGCACTTCTGAGTATCTGGTCATCTGCTCAAACCTGCAGATTGAAAACAAACACAAAGTCCCACATGAGCATTGAATATGCCATTTCTTCATCTAAAGACACAAGTTGCATGAAATAAAAAAAGTTTTAAAAAAAACAACAACAAAAAAAAAACGTAAAACTCTAAAAGCTTCTTACATTTAGGGGATCATCTTGTATTAACAAATTGTAATTTTATAGTAATAACAATAACTGTAGTAATTATGGAGACTATGTTATGGTTGAACAGGTGTTGTTGAACAAATATTTTAAGTTAACAAATCCTTCTTGTTCACTTCCATGCATTGATTCCTTCTTCATTCACGGAATTCTATTCATTTTGACACGCTTAACTGTTTGAGTCAACAATTATGAATTGTTTTATTGTCTTCAAAGACATAGCCTATAGCACTAGCCTATAGTAATTCATGGCTTATAACTCTTTAAAATCCTTATTGGAAAATTTTTCCCAAAACCAAAACAACTGAAAAAGTTGTCGGGCACTAGTGCACTCTGTAAGACTTTTTCCATTTCCGTTTCCATTGACTCTGGACTCTGTGCCCTATTTGAGGGGTAGGCCATTTGTAGTGGTTTCCAAAGAAATAGTAGTCATTATCGAGGCACCCTCAGTGAATTTGCTCACTCGCACTCACTTCCAAAACATCAGTACTCATCTTGCTGGATCTGTCTGTTGCTTTTGACAGTTAACCACCAGGCCCTTCAGGGTGTCTTGGAGGGGTGAGATGTCTAAGCCACAACATCTAACTACTGGGGTGCCTCAAGGCTCAGTACTTGGACCACTTTTCTTCTTCATCTACATGTCATCTGTAATTCAGAAACATGGCTTTTCCAATCACTGCTATGGTGATGACAGAACTCTACTTCTCATTCCAGCCCAGATGATCCAACAGTAGTTGCTCACACCTCAGCCTGCCTGACAGGCATTTCTTGCAGGATGAAGGGCCATAACCCTCAACTCAACTTTAGTATGACAGAACTTCTTGTGGTATCCGCCAACCCAACACTTCACCACAACTTCTCCTTCCAACTAGACGCATCAACCATAACTCCTTCCAGGACAACCTGGAACTTTGCAGTTGTAACTGGTGATCAGTTAACTCCTTGTCCAAGCTTTTGTTCTATCCAGGCTTGACTATTGTAATGCTGTTTTGGCAGGCCTTCCAGCATGTACTTTCAAACCTCTGGAACTGATCCATAATGCAGCAGCAAAAGTGGCATGTCACACCTCTTCATCATTTTGCATTGGTTGCCAATAGCCACTCGCATCAAATTCAAGGCACTGATGTTTGCCTACAAAACAACCACTGGCTCTGCACCACTATACCTAAACACACTACTTCAAGCTTATGTGCTTTCTACCTGTGACCTTTACCTTGACTGTTCCCTGCTGGTGGAATGACCAACCTAACTCAACCCGAGGCTTTAGACACATCTTTTTAATAGTAGCGCCTTCTGTGTTAGACTAACCTGGACTTGTCACAGCACTTACATATTGTTATCCTTTCGTTTTTTAATTGCTTCTATTATCTTAATTAGTAAGTCGCTTAAGATAAAAGTGCCTGCTAAATTATTACATGTAAATGTCAATGTAAACGAGTCAGTGGAATGAATTAAAATCCCTAGTAAGGTACATTTTTGTTAGGGAGTTTCCATTCTTTGCTGAATATCTTTGACAATACAGTAAAAATCCAAGAGCAAATTCAAACTTAAGTTTTTAGTTAAAACACATAATATCACAAAATATTTCACAATATACTTTCTTACATAACTTCAATAGGTATATTATTTTTTTATAACAGTAACTGTGCCATCCTTGCGCAAGGCAAGTCATGAGCCAGAATGACACGAAATATAAACATGCCGTTTATATCAATATGACTTCTAGTTTTCTATTTGATTTTGATTACTTTTTAAATCCTTCAGTACAGCTATTTCAGAAGGCCAGTTGATACACAAATTGACTTCCAATTTTATGGTTACTTTAAAACTATTTTTTTAGTTTTCCATGTAATGTTCCGTACAGTATATTAATCTTTGTGCATTGATGAGTTTTTGTTTGTACATTATTACGCATGTGACTGAGGTTGTTTTGCGGCGCAAGGCACAAGTGTCCACAGCACTCAGAATGATGACATTGTTTACCACTATTGCAACACTCTGTCCTACATGTAAGTATATTCAATAAAGCATTATTTCCCTAAAACAGAGGTATAAAATATTCCTTTAACAAACCGAATGTATTTAATTTAGATTCCCAAGCTCAGCGATATTGAATGAGCCAGCATAAGCACACGTGAACTGTCAACACCACTGCGTGTTACATTAATCGATACTTCAGATCGCCAAACTTTGTATGGCATGAATTTTGAAATACTCAAATATCTAAATTCCTACCTAAATGTGAAGAGTTCTCCATTTGCTTGTCAAGACAGACGACCACTTTTTGCTTCCAGGAAGATCGACGAGTATTAATGACCGTCTGTAGTTTCACTTTCCGTCTATGAATATACTCCCCACAGGAAACCGTGAACGTCAAGTTTCTCTACTTATAATATCGTTTCTTGTCTAATAACGTGCTTTTAATGAGCCAAAAAGATGCTGAAAAGTAAAGCCATAGAGTGTTTTAATTTATTTTATTCGCTCCTGTTCTTCCTTCATTGCACTTGAAGATGGCAGTGCATGGTCTCAGATTAAAGGAATGTAGTGAAATCTGATCCATTAGCAGCACATCAACACAGTACACAACTATCTTGAACCTGCATTAACCCAGTCTGTCTAAACATAGCCAAGTCATGATAGCTGCTTTATCCACCCTTGTGAAAAAGTAGTGCACTTTTGCATACTTCTAAAAAGAAAGCTTATTACAGAATTAATTAACATACTCAAATACATAAATTAAACTTCAGTGTGAACACAATGTAATGTTTTTGGACACTTAATTGTTTTTGGACGTTTATATGCAATTAAATAAAAATTTATTAGTTTAAATTTCAATGCAATTACTCAAAGCATAAAAGATTAAAACAATTATTTAAAATGAACTTACACTTTTTAAAAGTGTACACAAGTGTCATGAAACAGTCATAAATGTGTACTCTAAGTACACTTATGTAGTCTTTAATTTCATTATTATTGTGAATACATTTTAAATATACTTTTAATATTTGAAGTACACTACAAGTGCACATTCAATACAACAATTACGCACACTTTTCATCAGGGCAGCCCACTTGCTCTGACTGATTACAGTTCTCAAAGTTGCATCTTGAAACATAAGTGTTGGTAGTTTACTCCTGATTTATAACAGAGATAAGAGATAAAACCATTACAATAAACCAGTTAGAAACTGTGTGCCTACTTAGTGACATACCGGTAATATCCAAATCATGCCATGCTAAAGCTACTGTTTACATAGCTAAAGCTTTATGTTTACATACATAGATCATATTTATCTAAATGCCTCAAATTAACTTAAGATAAATAAGTAGTTACATAAACTGATTAAATAAATAGCTTTTATTTGGTGGTAAATGTAAACTCACTCAATTAGGTTACAGCTCATTATGCACAGTGGTATTGACATATCACATTACAAAGTTAATGCATATCTAGGGATGTAACGGTATGAAAATTTCATATCACGATTATAGTGACCAAAGTTATCACGATTATCAATATCACGGTTGTGTTAAAATTAGATGAACATGTTCAAAAAGAACTGATACACACACTGAAAACATTTCAATAAGTTTTATATTTGAAAATCAACAAACAACAAATAAAGATCACAGACAACCTCCGCAATTATTACAAATGACTGGAGGTCACCAGGTAATACCAGACCACCGATTTGGTTCTCTTAGATGGCTGAAAAATCTCCCGAGCGCTGTCACTGCCTTCCGCCATTTCCTCTCGTGCAAAAAACAACAGCAACACTGCATGCTGCTTCTGCGTCAGACTGATGCTGGCAGGACAGGATTTACCGCGAGTTTTCAAAATCGCAATAATGAAATACGGTTTTGATGATAATTCAATTTTAAACGATAATACTAACTGTCAGGGCATTTAATCGTGATTTATCGTGAAACCGGTAATCGTTCCATCCCTATGCATATCTTTACAAAACATATGTTAAATGTGTGAAAAAGTTTGATAAAAAATAAATAGATGGAGGTACACTGGAAAGAATTCACTTTTGTTTTGAAACTGTAATTTTCAATCAAAAACAGGTGCATTGGATTCAATAAGTGGCATAAGTACACTTTAAATCATATATTATATAAAAGCGTATTAAATTGTTTAGTGTTGTGGTACTAATCCAGCAAAAAGTGCAGTTCAATAGAATCACAGCAATGAAATGGAAAAAAAAAATCCCCTTAAATACACTATCAATTTGAGTCAACTAATGCACAGGCTTATTTTCTTTCCTGGAATTTGCTTGTTTCTTGCCCACACAGGATGTTATTCAGACACTCTGCTGCAGTGGATCCACTTCAAGTGTGTATGAGCTGCTGAATGTGAAGTTTTAGTTCTTCAGGAAGCCCCAGTTCTGTTATCAAGTCCAAGCAACACTTTAGCAGCTGTTTCAAACTCTCTCCTGTAGAGAAAGAACCCTGGCAAAGAGTTCTTGGTGAATCTTCACTCACGCCTCTGACATTTCCACAGCAGTCATTATTCGCTCCATCTCTCCCACAACAGTCCCCATTGTTTGAGCACCTAGATTCTCCCCCTTGGTTCCTTTGCTCCACATTTAGGTCCTTCATGTCATCCACCATCTCAGTCACACTAGGTGGAGGCCTCTGCTGGGCTTTCCTCATGGCCTCCACCAGCCCGTCCTCATGCGTTTCCAATCTCTGAAGCAGATCGGTAACTGACGCTAAAGCTGGGCTTCCAGGCAGCTGAACCTGACACCAGCATCGAACGGCACTGCGGAAGGAGAAGACAATGTGACGATGGTCAAAAAGAAGATAGGACTGACTCAATAGCTTTATGATCGTGAGCAGGTACTAGGGCTGCACGATTAATCGAATGCGATTGTCATGCGAATTTTGTTAAAAAAGCCGGTTCTGTAATCAGTATAACCATCATGATTATTTATGTAATATGCATAATTATGCAATTATGTAATTATCAAAACACACTTATCAGGCACAAACGTCATGTTTTACCTTTGCATTTTTAATAAACCACAAACTTTACAGACTCCAACAGTGAATCTGCTTTACTCGTTTTAAAAACAATCAAGCTAAAGCAAAATAAAGGCAGATCATTAGGGTTTGGAACAGACCAACTGTATAATAGTCAGAAAACCCTTTTTTTTTATTTTTTTTTTTAAAGATACTGTGTCTTTCATCAAAATAGCTAACTCACCTTTAGTCCTTCACTGGGCAGCCTGTAGCCAAATCGAGCTGGCAAGTCATCAAAGTTCTCTGTTTTGTTGTCAAATGAATACTGAAAAACAAACGCAACCATGAATTACTGTCCGGCAACCATGTGTTTAAATGTTGCATATCAATTTACTGTTGCTGCACACGTGTCAGAAACGTACAGCTGATATATCGGCCTCCACGGGCAGCAGATTGAGGAAGGCGAATATCTGAACCGTGAAAATGGTGTAAATCTGTGTGGCCGAGAGCATCAGCATCCCCAAAGAGAGCAGCATCTTAAGACCTGCTTCAATTACACCTGCAAACGAAAGGAAATGATGCATTAGACATCAGCAGAAAGTCCCCAGAAAACATTTCCCGTTTCTGAGGGCCAATGCAACCCTGTTTGTCCGTTCAAAGGAAGCAGATGATCGGATATACTGAACGCTTGGGAAAGAACTGAGCACTAGTGAAATATGAGTTACAGCATAATGCAAACAGTATGCAAATTGCTAAGGTTTCAAAAATATATTTAGCCAGAATAGACCGCAAACAGTCGTCAATCGAGATGCCTTTTGCCCTGATAATGATGCAGATAGAGGGCTAACAGGACCATGATAGCCAGCTAAACCTTCACCCTCGTCAATTTTCCTTTGTGTTTTTGAAAAGTTTTGTGTTGAAGACATTAGGGCTGCACGATTAATCGAATGCGATTGTCATGCGCATTTTGTTAAAAAAGCCGGTTCTGTAATCAGCAGGAAATCATCATCACGTGCTTTCAGATGGAGCAGCATTTACTACACAGAGCCGTAGTTCACTGACAAGTTACGCGCGAAAAAACAAAACAAAACAAAAAAATACTTTTTTTTAAATCGCAGACGATTTTATTGCGCACTTCTGAAATCGAAGAAATCGTTCGCGATTAGACTTGTGCCGGTATTCGGTAATGCGATATATCACGGTAATGAATATGCACGATATTGTTATCGTGGGCACTTCTAAATACCGTGAATAATTATATATTACAAATTATTCCGATTTTTGAATGCATTTTAAGAATACTTTTCCCATCAACTGGTCAAAATGCACAACACAGCTGTATGCTGC
>NW_015655770.1:36706-54333 GCF_001515625.1 Sinocyclocheilus rhinocerous | reverse complement strand
GCGTATTTGGAGTTTCAGCACGAGAGCGCCCTCTGGCCTTTGGATGGAGATTTACTGCTGATCACAGAACCGTGCTTCACTGAAAGATACGCATGACAATCGCAGCTTCTGTCGAATCGCGATCTCGATTCCATTTCGATTTATCGTGCAGCCCTAGCAGGTACAGTGGCAAAAAGGGACATTTTTAGATTTGATTTAAACTGCACGGTCCTTTTTAATATAAGTGAATGTATCATGTCAGTTCTTCTGGAGCTCACACAGGTATCCTAGCAGAGTAAACACAAGTGTAAGCCAGTGCTATTTTAATATTTTGAATAGGTATAATATTTTGAATTCTCTATTTTATATTTCCTTTTTCATTTTAGTTAAATGCTTTAGTTTTTATTTTAATATAATTTATGAATATAATTTTATTTAATTTCAGTTTTAATTCAATTAACAAAAATGCTTTTAATAGCTTGAGTTAACTAAAACTAAAATATTATTTCTAAACTAAACAAGAGTTTATAAATAGTATTCATTACATTTGCATTAGCTTTCATTCATAAATTTTCAATTTTAGCTTAGGTTTTTTGTTTTGTGCTTATGTCAGTTGTACTAGTTTTGTTTTTAAACATTTCTATTTAGCTTCATTTGATTTGATTTTAGTTTTAGTACTTCAATACAGTTAATCCTAACAACACTGCATGACAAGCAATAAGAATTCAAAATGATTATCTTATTTGTGCCATTTTTGTTTAAAACAAATGACACTTCTTTTGACGTTTTGCCGTCTAATGCCATGAAAGCCATTCTTTTTATTACCAGAACGTTCTGAGACTGTTAGTTTATGTTGTATAAAATAACCTACACAGAACAATCCCAGAACGTTAGGAATTGGTTTCCAAACAGTACCAAATAGAAACCATACATTACATACAAACCATCAGTAGAACATTGTGTTTACCAGTACTGTAGTTTAATCATATTATCATAGTATGCATGGAGCAGTCACGTGACTGTCCCTAAACTCTGTACATTACTTGTAAGGCATAATTATGAAGATTATAAGTGTTACACCCACAAAATAATACCTATATAAATGTGGTTAACTATATAAATATAGTGTTCTTATTGTTGGGCGTATTTTGCATGGATTTCTACTAAAAAAGGCCCTAAAATGATGACAGATAAGACAAATGCACCTGCTTACCTCATGGTTCCTTTAAGCTGACCGATGACCGTCATTTTAGTGGTTCCTTCCATGTATCCCACGTTGAAACCAGCCTGTAGTGAGGCTTCTTTCCCTGCATCACTGCCATCTCTGTAACCATCCTGACAGAAAACCACATGGCAGTCGTTTCTAGACTGCGCTGCTTTCACTAGCTATACACCCATGATTGTTTCTTTTGCATGTCGCCGGTGTTTTTTTTAAAAACTCTTACAATGCATGAACGATCTAACACTCATTTAGATGGAAAAACAAAACGAATAAAAAAACGATATCAAAGTATTTCAGTAGAAGCATGTTTATGCATGTGAATGAAAGGTTCAGCATTAATAAATGGCTGTTCACGTACCTTTGCGCGTTTTTCCATGTTGAATTTCCATTCTTTGTTCTGCAGACTAATATCATCCACATCCTCGTCGAACACATCCTCACTAGACCTAGACGCCACTGATTTCACCCACGACATGATGTTTCCAAGCTATGAACCGCGACAGTTAATCTCACTGAGTGTGGAAGTCCGTCCTTCCACAGCATATCGTATGCCTTTTCAATATCAATAAATACCGCAATTACATTTTCTTTATTACTTTGAGCTTTCCTAATTACTGACTCTAGGCATAGTACAGAGTCCATTGTCCCCCTTCCCTTACGAAATCCAGATTGATGTGGTGATATAAGACCATTTTGTTCAATATAATAATCTAATCTATGTGTTACCATCCTTTCCATGGTTTTCCCTAATTGTGACGTTAATGCTATGGGTCTATAGCTAGATGGATCTGACGGGTCTTTGCCAGGTTTAAGTATTGGGATTATAACTGCTTGTTTCCATATTAATGGGAGTTTACCTGCATTCCATATCATATTAAACAGTCTTAATATTATTTCAAGTGTGACATCTTTCATATGGCCTAACATGCAATAGCATATACCGTCTTTCCCTGGTGTGGTTTGTCGCGTGTTTGATATAGCTCTTTCCAACTCAAATAGAGTAAATTGCTGATCCAGATCTCCCCCTGATGTAATGCTTCTCTCTATTATCCCTGGACTTTGAGCAAGTGTCTGGTCTCTATACTCCTTAGCTGTTGACGATAGATTTCCAGAGCTGTGGATCCTGAGTGTGAATTAAACGGAAACGTGTCAGATGAGTAAAAGACGCTCGCTCGGCCTTTAACAGGGTCCATAAAACACACATCCACGTGGTCATGTGACTGACGTCATCAGAATGCACACGAAGCTCTTTTCTTCTTCTAGTTGCTTCTGGGCGTATTTACACATCATATCGCCACCTGCTGGTCTTACATGTTTATTTGCATGTTTATTTAACCTGTGATGTCACGAATCATTTAACTTGATATACAGTATATATAACAATGTCCTAGATAAATTAGATTTAGTAACGCATATTAAAATTTTAATACCTGCAAAATTAGGAATTTGTTTGACTACATTATGCATAGTAGCTACCCAATGAAGACGAGCATGTGCTATAAAATAGGTACGTTTTTTTAAAAGAAAAAAAAAATACACATTTAATTTCAATTAATGTAATATTAGTTAATTATTATCATTATAATAATTATTGTTATTATTACTGCTTTACATACAGTAGTTAGAACATTCTATGTGTCTTTCTTTCAGTTTTGGTGTATTTTCTATTGGCACAACAAAAACCATCTTTCCAGAGTTTGCGAGTTTTGCAAGTTGTCAGAGGAAAATCAATTGAATAATGCTAACTGAAAATAATAAAATAACAGAAGTGGAAATAAACGAGTTCAATATTAATTATAAAATGAAACGTTAATTTTATTTGATATTATTAATATGAAATATTAATAGTGTACATTCAATAAAGTAAAATAAAAATAATGAGCATAGTACAAGTATGTGTACTATAGTGTAAATCACCGCTAGATGCCGCTAGATTCACATTAAACTGTGTCTGGTTTCAACAGACTGATTTGAGTTGATCCTTGTTCTGCGAGGTACGGTCAGTGTGCAGTGAATCGACTGTAAAGAGATATTTATTCAAATATTATTGGTGTAATGTAACATAATTTTTTCTTATAAGCCTTATAAGATCAATACATTAATTAAAGTGTCAACATCAATTAAGAAACATGAATTTATTTCTCAAAAAGTGCCATGTTTAATCTAATTAATTTGATTAGTCTAATTCAATGTATTTTGTTATACTGCTCTATTTAGCATATGTTGTAATGTGAAGAGGGTGAATCCAACTCAACATAACTGTGACCTTTATAATTATGCTAATTAAAACACCTCGTTTATCTTCACTGTTATTTCGGGAAAGGAATCATTTTCAGGTATGCAACGTTTAAAATGAGCTCTACATGAGTCATTTGTCATCCTCAAAGGTGCCTTGCACGATGGTGAATAGTGCTCTTGATCCTGGTTATAAATTATGTCTCATAATGGACCCAATTTTTACAAGCTCGTGTGATGTTCAGACAGTGAAGTGGCGCAGCAGGTGAGAGTTTTATGAGAAGAGAATAATCCTCTATTTGCCCAGTGGGTAGAAATGTATCCATTGAAGGTTCTTTTCCTCACCGTTAGCACTTTGTTCAGTGCTGATATCAGTGTGGAAAATCCAAATTCATCACAGGTGCTGGGAACCCTCAGGAATCCATGGTGAAATTTAATTGAAAAACCAACATACAGTGATTTTACTGCTTAGACTCAATAGAAAAGTTAAAAAGCTAAGCAAGTTTCAGCTTACAGTAGACTTTCATAACTGAAAACTTACATTTCAGCAAAAATCTAAGGTGATACAATTCTGAAATGAGCATATTTCAGGTTTATTTGAATGCATCCATCAATATTTACAGTAAACATACAAAACATACAGTTAAACATTTATAGAATGTACAAGAACAATAACTTCTAAATGGATAAATAAATATTCATTGAAAATATATATTTTTGCCTAACAGTAGACTTTCAGAACTGAAAGTGTACTCATGTACTTGTAAGCATCTAAGGTGTTTCTAGTTGTGTCCTCTTTTGGAAGGCCAAACAAAGTAGTTATGTTTTCACAACGAAACACACAGTGGCCTAGAGTGAGCGGCAGCCGGCGGGCTTGAGAACGGCGCGGCCACGTGCACATTTGGGCGGTGTTATGCAAATCTTCGCACATCGTGACGTAGACATGTGGGGGCGTGTTAGAACGAGCCGTTTTAGGTAGGTGTGGTTGACTCTTAACTTTTATAAAGAATATCTTTATATCTAGATTTGAGACTTTAGTCTTTGCAACTTTACAGATCTTCTTTATGAACCAAGAGCTTGTAACACTCCAAAGAGAAAGTAAAAATTAAAATAGCATCATATGACCCCTTTAAGTACAGTAATTATGAATGTAAAACATGATAGATAGACAGACAGACAGACAGACAGATAGATAGATAGATAGATAGATAGATAGATAGATATACTTTTTTAAATTATATTTATTTATTTAAAAATTATTAATTCAAGTTTTAAAATAAATGTCTTTAAGTGTTGGTACTGCACTTTCTCTCTCTCTCTCTCTCTCTCTCTCTCTCTCTCGCTCTCTCTCTCTATAACTGATATATAAATAACTGACTTTTTAAAATAAATATATAAATATAAACTAAAATAAATAAATAAATAAAATAAATATAACTGAAATAAATATAATTGATTTTATATTAGCTTCTTTCATTTTAACTCTAGTTCCAGCACTTTATACTGCCTTTAAAGCATGTTATCTTAGCGAGTAGCATCTTGTTTTTTCATTTTTTGTACTTAGGTGCTGGAGATACGCTACAAGTGATGACAAACACATTACTCTCATCAATATTGCATTTTCCCTTTCTTTCGTCCGCACCACAGAGACAAAGAAAAGAGGTCCCTGCTTTATTTTAAGATGGGCTATTCTTCATCTTGCGCTTTGTGGGAACACACAGGAGAGACGCAGCCAGTGGACAAATGCATTTCACCTTGCACAGAGTGCATTTGCAGAAGCCGGACAACAATGGCCCAGAGAATACTCCGGAGGGATGCAGCGAAGGCCTGAAAATGGATTCCGAGGGGCCTGCGGATCCGAGGCTTTTTGCCGCCACATCTTCCTCCAGAGCCGCGCTTTCCCCCTCACGCACTCTCCCTTCCTCTCTCGCTCTCCAGGAGAGCAAAACAAGCAGCCGGGGCAATCACCTGACACATTTCCATCCAATTTCCACTGCCGAATGTGTTCATTTTCGGCCCTAATGGCATGTCATTTCAGCGGAGCCTTTGGTCAAGAATTAATCCTGGAATCAAAACAGATTTTCCGGGGAGCAATCTTCCATCAAGTATTGATTTTTTTACACTCACAGAGCCTGTACTCCCTAATTTAACCTGACAGCACACTGCACAATGGACTAGAGAGCACCTTGGCGACTCGCAGAGGGAACTCTCTTGCGTTTTCTCTTTCTCTCTTGCTCCCACTTTTCACCCTCTCACCCCCCACCCCCTTCTTAAGAGCAGCTTTTCAAAAAGTCAGGGAGAAAAGGAGAATTTGGAGGAGAGGTTTAAAAACAAAGGACTTTGCTATAGTCACGTAGAAGGATAATGGGAGATACAGTCACTGTTTTACCTCTAATTATGCTTTCAAGTGCATCACGTCCAAGGCATGTAGGACAGAGAAGGGCTCTAGGAAAAGGAAAAGAGGGAAATTAAAAGAAAGAAGAAAAGGGGGAAAGAGAAAGGAGTGTTTTCCAGGGGCTATCAGGTATCATTATGGGCCTGTTGACATCCAGGACTCTCTGTGCAATGCACCTCTAAGATGTTCTCCTCCTCCTGCAGCCATTTTCTTTCCCTGAGTGGGAAAAAAGGGTTTCATCAGGGCCTGGAGAGGAGGAGAGGGGGGACAGGAGAGTCTGAATGTTCAGGGTGCAGCTGACCACTAATGAGTGGACCCTCCTGAAAGGGCTTCCAAAAACCTCTACCCTCAACCTGTCTCCTGGCAGAGGGTTTCCAGCTCATTTTGGAATTTCTGGGTTTCCAGCACTTATTGTCTCTTGTAGAACAACAAAAAAAGATGAGTTGCCATTGAGAAGTCTTTTAAGTCAAGCCTCTGTCTTAAACAATTAAATATGTATATTTTGTAAATTTTGAAAACAAAGAGATGCATGGGAGATTTACTTAAAGTAGTATTTAAATCAAATGAAAAAGGACTTTCTAATTAAATTATCTTATTGATCTTATTGTGAACAATACATCCATACATCTGTTTTTTTTATATAATATATATAATCAAAATGTAATAACTGTTTTCCAGTGAAACAGCAGATTAACGTTCATAAACCGAAGTAACAAATTGTGGTCTTTGTGTATAGCTAGTTACACATGTAGGAACAGGCTGTGGTCAAACAGGAATATTGTCTTTGACTCTGTGAAAAAGTCCTCTATTTTAGTGATTCCCAAAACCCAGGATATGCAGGGGGTATTCTAAAAAGATTGAGATTTTGCTTTGTTAAACCTATAAAACCCTAAATGAAGAGAGAGTAGGACTGTTAAAATAATTGTTGTAATTATAATAATTATTTAGTTTGTAAGTTAGTACTTATTGTGAAACAGCAGATTAACGTTCATAAACCGAAGTAACAAATTGTGGTCTTTGTGTATAGCTAGTTACACATGTAGGAACAGGCTGTGGTCAAACAGGAATATTGTCTTTGACTCTGTGAAAAAGTCCTCTATTTTAGTGATTCCCAAAACCCAGGATATGCAGGGGGTATTCTAAAAAGATTGAGATTTTGCTTTGTTAAACCTATAAAACACTAAATGAAGAGAGAGTAGGACTGTTAAAAGGTTAAAATAATTGTTGTAATTATAATAATTATTTAGTTCGTAAGTTAGTACTTATTACATATCTATTTTGTTTCATTTTATTAATGTACATTTAATTTTATTTATTTAAAGCTCTTTCTGATTGGTTGTTTGTTTGTAGTGAACAATCATTTTTAGAAATCCAGCGATTGACACTAATTGATGGGCCTGTGAGGGAACATAAAACGGTAATAGATTATTCATTAAGGCACATTTTTGTGATTTTTTAATTTATTTATTTTAGCAGCCATACATAATATAGAATATAAATATGGTATTATATTACATTTATATAATATTATATAATAATTATATTATATTATACATTGTTTGGTAGTAGTTATGCACTATTCTGCATTGCATCCCAGAGCCCATGCAGGTTTGTTGTTAGTCTCACCTCAGAGTTCTTACTGAACACTAAAACGCCGCTTTAGCTGCTAAAGATAAATGGAGCGGAGGGCAATTGGATCTGTTGTCCCAGTCACATCTCCATCAGCATCAGAGGCAGGGGCATTATTTACCCTGCTGATAATGGAGAGGAGAGATGGACAGAGGGAGAGGATTGGGCTGGGAGCCCATCCACTGACACCTCAGACAGGCTGTGAGCATCGGTAATTGCCCCTCCGGAGGCAACAAGGTGTGCTCAAACAGCAGAGATGCCTGAGTGGCTATATATTTGTGTATGCGCCTCGGAGTGTGCGAGGGAGACGCGTTTGAGGGATATGGCGACAGTTCATTTTCCTAGAACATCGTCCCGCCACACGTCCACTGCTGAGGAGATAAGCCAAGAGAGCACCTCGCCGCTGATGGAAAAACAAAAAGGACAATTTAAAATCGCGCAAACACGCGCACATTCACCCACAGCCGAATATTCTCTCTCACTTTCCTTTTCAGAGTGTCTTGACTGATATTGAACAGTAATCCATTTGAGCTGCTGACGTTTCATAATGTTTTCTCCTCTCTTGTCTTCCTTCTCTCTTTCTGTCTCAGGGCAATTTCTGACACTTGGAAGTTGAGCAGAAACGCGTTCCATTGAAGCAAGCAGTAAATATGAGAGGATTCTGCTTTTGAAAAGCAGCGTGAAGTCTAGCGTGAGGATAATTATTGCTTTCACTGCCCTGAACAAATCGATCGAGATACGCTGCATTATCGAGACTTCTGCTTTTAAGAGAAGTTGGTCCACAACCAGGATGCGCTTCTGTTTTTCATAACGGATGAGAAAACATTAAGAAAGCAGAATGAAAACATCGGTGCATTCGTCTACCTCATCTTGTGCTGAAGTTCTTAGAAATCAGCTAGAGAAAATACAGCTCAGTCACAGGTTTGTTTCATAAAATGTTTGGCAAAAACACAATATACAGATATTGTTTGTAGGTATCTGTATTGCATTAGACAGGATTTACGTCCATTCAACTAAGGTTTGTTTAGATGACTGGCTAACTGTACAGCATCTCAGTTATTGTGATGTAAACAAATAAATGGATGTGAAGATCTGAATTAATAATTCAATTTAATATCTTGTTATGTTATTATGTGACTAGAACAGAACTAGAGACATGTGACTAAAAACATGACATGTACTTTCACATGTTCCTGGGACAAAGTTTAGTGGTCATTATAGAAAACGATTTGACCAAAGAATACTGCATCGGACCAATCAGAGACCAGTATTCTATCAAGACTTTCATGGGTGAAGAAGCTCCATTGTACATTGTTAATAGTGCAGTGAAGTACAAGCACACCGCCTGCATAATGGTCATACCAAGCGACTTCCAAGTGGCCAACAAGGAAAATGTGTGCCAAGATTCAACAAAATTCATCAATGTTTATTAAAATTCAGCAAACTTGAACATAACGTTAAATCTGGAAGGGTAAATTTTGAAAGTGAACATTTAATTCCTATTGAGATTACAGCATGTCACCAGTGGAATGTTGTTATTGGAAGGTAAATGACTGCACCAACCTGATAACATAAGAAACTGTAACTATTTTACAAGTTGGTATTTTCGTATTAATTTTTTGTTGATTTGATTCATACAAAAACGCTAGATTAAAAAAAAAAAATAAATAAATTAAGCATGAAGTTTCACCACTGACCCTTCCACTAAACCAAACCTCAGTGGGCCGTAAGTAGATTGAACAAATTGATATGATTTCACCACAAATTGACCAAATTGTAAAATAGTTACGAATTACCACGAAAGTGTTGAATCATGCCTTCCCATGTAGTTTTGATCAAAAAGCAATGCTTTGGTCAGGATGAATCATTGTGGTGAAATAACAGCAAAATACACTAAGGTCCAAAAGCCTGATATTCTATGTGTGATTCAAAATCTAATCTACATCCATAAATAAATTGAAGGCATTTCAGGCTATGAAATTTTGAAATAATATTGAAGAAAATGTTTTTTATTACATTTAATAAAAATATTCAAGACACTTTTTCTTGCTTACATTGATATTTACATGATGCTTTATGGATCATGCTCAAATCATGTTGGTCACGAATTTAATTAAAGCAAAAGGAGTCAAACCAAATACTAAGGCCACACAGCAGCAGAATACGGTTATCAGTCCTGTATTTGAGTCCTTAATACTGTTACGTTCACACACAGTACGGTTATATACAGGCGTGACAACCGCATTCTGTAACCGAACTCACAACCGTAAATTTTCAGGACTCCATTCTCGGAAAACACACTGTGTGAACGGAGCAGGACTGGACAACTAGGACTACATTCACACTGTCAGTTTTTGGGATTGACAACCGCATTTACTTACAGGTGTGAGTCACGAAATGTCACGTTCACACAGCAACATACAGTAGCTTCTCGGATACTGTCTGTATGAACATGCAATGGGAGTCAAGCCCATATTCCTTACCAATTACCATTGCGCCATTGACCAAAGTAATACCAAAGATGGTGACGTCCATAAAACTGAAAGTCTTATCAATTTCTGACACAATGAGTCCAATAAAGGAAAAGTTCATCCATCAAATCTTCATTAACTGACAGCAGCTTTTATATTTGGGTGGAGAGTAGAGCATTTGAGTCGCGTGCAGAACACAAAACTGACAGTAGAGACTGGATCTAAAACTTTCAGATGACACACAGCTCATTTCTCCGTCACTGGAAGTTACTGAAACCACACATGAAAACACGCAACACACGGTAGACACGCGTTTATGCAGCAGAGCGGCTCTCTCTTGCACTGTATGATGTGACAGCGTTATGGTAACCAGAGGTGTAAAGTATTTGAGTAAAAGTAATTAATTACTGTACTTGAGTATATATTTTGGATACTCTGTAGTTTTACAGAGTATCAAAGATATTAGCAACTTTTAATCTCTACTTCACTACATTTTTGAATAAGCGTCTGTACTCCACTACATTTGTAATGAGTGTGCAATTACACATTACATTTTGCATGGCACCTAGCTTTTTCTGCAGCAGTTTATTTCTGCTACAAAAGAAGTAATATTGCCAACTACAGGGCACTGAAAGTTCTATATCGTGTGCTTTTTGCCTTTACTCACTCAAACTTGTCAACAAGGCTACTTTACGTGAATGCAGGTAGTTGTGAATCACAGGTGTTTGATGAGGACATGACTGCAGCTGGCAATGACTTAATTTTACTTAACATTATTTTACTTATCCGTTAACCTGAAGAGACCTTTTTGAAAAATTTTTTTTTTTTTTTTTAGTTTGGTCTTAGAAAATAAACGTGATTGCTCTCCTCATAAATCAACTCTTTCTTGTTTTTCACTGGCATGTCTCTCTGACTAGTGTACCTTGAGCCTATATTTAGTATAAGTAAAATAAAGTATAACTCCCGTTGCATGTTCATACAGACAGTATTCGAGAAGCTACTGTAAGTTGCTGTGTGAATGTGACATTTTAAGACTCAGAACTGTAAGTAAATGCGGTTGTCAATCCCAAAAGCTGACAGTGTGAAAGTAGCCTATAACATTATAAAATTCATGCTAATTTTTCAATTTGTTATGCTGATACAGTGTTTGCGATTTAAAAATGTCATTATAAATGCAAAATATAGCCTAGTGGTTTTATACTTTCAGACTCCACTGTACATCTCCTATTCTTCCTCTCATTGCTCAAGTCCCATGCACCCAAAAGCAACTAGAAAACTGGCTTATTTGGCAGAAAGAAAAAAAAATCCCCTGTAATTGCTTAAAAAATGGAGCTGTTGTACTCTCTCCGTGTCTTCCCACTTGGCAACGTTTTTGAAAAGCGTCAGCCTGAACGCCGAAGACACTGGTTGCAAAAATAGCACATCTCTGCACGTTCATTACAGAGCTAATGGAAAATATGATGAAATGGAAGACAAAACAAAAGAATATCAAAATAGCACAACTTTTAGCCTACAACTGAAAAATACATCTGCTACTTCTGAAACAAAGAGCAGGATGGGACGAAAGGACAGAACAAACATCTTCAACATCAGTTCTCAGCCTAATGTTAATAATTTATGTTGTGTGTGCTTCTTTATGATTAATATTTATTTATTTACCGCTCTTCAATTTACCAGCCAGTCATGCTTTCAAAGGCTTCATGGACAAGAGAAGCCGTCACAAACTTCAGAGTTTACTTTCAAAAGCCTTTCAGCAGAGAATGTGCTTTCTCGCTTAGAGACGGCTCATTATTGTTATCTGTTGCAGGAAAGAAATGAAACATTGATGCGAAATAACCCTGGCATAGATTCTTCTCTATTGATCCTATGGAAATCTAAATGAATGGCTGCTGACCCTGGAAGCCCGTGGGCCATCGGTTTGCTTTAAGGTGTGAATTCAGCATTGAAAGCTTGTTCGGCTATAAGGAGAAAAGCGTTTCTGTGTGACTCTTCACTTTATATCAGCGATTACATGGAAGGACGGCACATTACAGAGGACAGAATGAAAGATGACTATTTTTCAGAGGAACAGACGAATCAGTGTGAAATAAAGTGGGCTTAACATGGTTAAAATAGCTGGACAACATGTCTTTTAAAGTCTAAATGGGATTGTTTTGCAGAATGAATGTTCACTCTTGTGAATCCACCACTCTGTTACGTGAAAACAGTTTATGAGGCATCATTTGAACTATGTGCAAGCAATTTAAAGTTTTACCATCACTACACAGCTATTATTCACCATCATCATCATATAGTTTTTCAGCTTTTGTTGTTTTATAGTTGTTATATAACGTTTCTAGCCTTTGTTGTTTTATCGTTGAAGCTGAAAAACCTGCACTAGAGATGTGCATGACTTAGTAGCGTAGGGGTGAAGATTTCTGAAAATGATCCAATCCGATGCTATCTGATAAAGATTAGGCAGGATGAATGCTGATCTTTATTAATGGAAGAAGTGAAAGATTATTAAGCTCAAGTGTCCAGTTCTCCAACTTATGAAAGCGACCACTGAATTTAAATAATTCAGCTGACCCGAATCAATTATTCCTCTAAACCCTCATAATGCACTCAAAATGCCTATACAATTTTTGCATTCCAGAATAATTTGGACACGAAGAATCTGGGTTTTATAAAACAGTCTTAAATTAATATTTTTTCAACTAAAACCATATCGTATGTAATCAGCAAATTAATAAGTGAATGTGAAAAATTTTAAAGTTAGTTATCACGTTATTACAATGTTATTACTGTACTTACCCTTTTTGATTAATTAAAAAAATATATCAATTCTTTGACATTTAAAATCACACATGAACAACACAAAAAACTGATGCAAAATTAATATATATATTTTTCAATATTGATAAGAAATCTTATTTGAATACACACAATACAGTTCAATGTAGCTAATGTCCTGATAAATAAATGATAAACTTATTAATAAGGCATTTGCATAACTACTGTAACTTGACGTATTGTAGTTTTGTCTATTGATTACTCAAATTACAGATTCATTACTATTGCCAAAGAAATGCATCATTTTGAACAGATCCAAATAGAATGTCACATGTTGTTGTCTAGTATTTATAGTAGTTTATAGTAGAACACAGCTTAATATTAAATATCATTAGTAGTATTCACTTGCTTGGTAGGCCTATAATTTTTATCTTTCTTTAGATCTTTAAGTCTGGTATACTTATATTAAAATGTAAGTTATTTAAATGTGAATTAAGTGATGCTTGTTTCTTCCCCTGTTCTTTGTAAAATATTCTTTAGAAAAAGAAATGCAGCCATTGTGTTTCATGTCAAACAATTGTTTATTATTAATTATTATGGTACAAATTAATGTGACAGACTTGAAGCTGTTAAGAAATACACAAAGTGCAGCTTAACTGACCGAACAGATATTGCTCTATATAATACATACAGTTTTCAGTCTATAAAATTTAAAGCATCCTTAGCAGGTTAAACAGCTTTGGTTTCAAGGTCTTGAGAGTAATAACATTTATTGCTCGACTGTGTGTGTGTGTGTGTGTGTGTGTGTGTGTTCATGTGTGTATGTTTACCAGTGTGTGTTCTTCAATAAATCTCGAAAGGTTTTCCATCATCTTTCAAAAACAATTGAGTTGAACCGCAAAGTTTTCTTTCTTCCCCATTTATATGAGGCAATTCCAGGCAATTAAACTCAAAAATGTATCTTACATAGCGAAAGGAGATAACCAAATAAACAATGCAGAAACTAAACAATAAAAGAAGAAAGTCATGTAACAATGTCTGTTCTATACACGTGACCCTGGAAAGCACATCATAAAGAAAAGCATGTGAGAATCAATCTATGATGGTCATAAAAACTACTTACAAACATATACACAAGTCCTTTATGTTTTGTCGTGAACCTTTGCACAAAGGTACCATGTTATGACATTGCTCACTACTTAGCAGGACAGTGCTGAGGTAATTTTAATGATATACTCCATTTAATCAATTTTCTTCAATTCAGTTACATATTTCAAGATTGTCAGCGACATTTAGCCATTTTTCTGTACAATGTGCATATAACTATTGAGCTTTGGTCCAGCATTGAAAAGACGAGCAAAGGCAGAACTTAGATTCTCGTCTCTTGGTTTTAATTTTTGGTTACAGCTTTATTTCATAAGCCTGTATACCTTAAGACGTCCTGTCTCTGCAACCACACACAAATACCATGCTTCTGAATTGATGAAAATGAATGCGCTGGGGGAATGTCATCTTATACAATATGAGTTAAAGTAATTAGACAGGTCTTTGAATGTGAGTCAAGACATTAGTTACGTAGCTGTCAGAAGCCAGACAATTTTTCTGTAACTATAATCATAGCAAATGTCCACTGTAATGAACTACATTTGCATAAATGCCCCAAAAGATTTTCTTTGTTCTTGCCATTTCTGTTCATTGCTGATAAGATAGATACAGACTGAATTAAATATCAAATTCATGATGCAAATCAGTAAAATCATAGGATTGTTTCATAGGAAGGAATATCAACAGGATCGTCACTGCTATCATGAGTACTTTTTAGATATTTTTGCCTGTTGATAAGTATTTCAATGCCATACAGCTAATTCCAAAACATTAATGTGGCAGAAAAAGACTTAATTTATTTGTAAACTGAGACTTTTTACTGTCTTAGTTGTCTTTTAGTATGAAGTGAATATTCATGTCCACAGCAAAATACTTTTAATATTAACATTATCATTGAACTGTAGGCTATTTTAACATCAGCATTAAATCTGTTGTCTTGCTTTCTGGATATCAGTCGACCACTGTTTTTAATTTCATTTGGAATGCTTGTTATACAGTATAAGAATTATACAAAAAATAAAAATAAAAAGAGACTAGAAAACAACTACTGTACTGATTACTGTAAATCTACCTGTAAGATGGGCTGAAGGTTTGTACGATGGTGCAGTATTTGGACAATGGATTCTTTTTATATATACTGAGGTGTATATTCAGTCAAATGCTTTGCTTCAATCAAATATGTCCAAAATGAGCATGTTCCAGTCATTTTCATCTGAGAGATTTTGACTGACACAAGCAAAAAAAAAAAAAAAAAAACCCTTAAGCACCAAAATGAAAAAGACACAGACAAAAGATAAATTGCATAACTCAAGTGAAATCTTTAAAATTCATCTAATTTACTTGAAATCTGTTTATGTATGTATGTATGTATAGTTAAGTGTGACAAGTAAAATAAAATAGTAACCCTTTGCTTTTAAAAATAAAAAACATCCGATCACATGAAAAGAATAAAATGGTTCAGGCCAAGGTATGACACAATGTCCTTGTTCTTTGGCTAGGAGGCTTTGGCAACACCATAAAATAGCTTTAATCACAGCTGCAACGTATATGTGGATATCTGTGGCATGTTCACTGAGAATCTCTTTGCAAAATATTCCTCCCAAATGCACTCTTTCATGCCTTAATGTTTATGAACAGAGTGAGATGACACAGTTGACGATGGACTTACAGACAGCAGAAACGTGACAATTTTGAAATTAACTTCTCAAAGATTTTTTTTTTTTTTTGAACTTATGATTTAAGTTTGGTGACAATTTACCAGAAATATTTACATAAAAACCCAAGTGATAAAATAAGACAAATATCAAATGTCACACCCATCTACCCCATCACACAAATCTTTTCTTTCTTTTTTGTTTTACCATTTTTTTTCCCCAGTAAAAATGTAAAACACATTTACAATTAAAAAAAACCTCAGGTATCAGATGCAACAAACTTTGGTAAGTAGTTTCTTCACCATCCTTGATTTTAATATGATCCTTGTTCTTAATTACTCACAAACTTATGAATCAGTACTATAATTCTCATACAACTCTCTTTTTTTCTGAACTTGTTTGGTTTTTGCTTTTGTGATGATAACACTGACAATATTTCTTTTTGTCTTTGTCGACAGTTCATCCATTCGATGGTGCATTGGATAGTAATCGTCCAGGTCTTTAAGTCCACAACATCAGAAGTTTCGCCATAGGTGCGCGTTCGCCTCATGCTGTTCGTGTCAAGCTAAGGGTGTTCCTCCATATTATCAACCAGAGGGTCCATTGGTGCGACCGGCCCGAGCTCGGGCTGTTTCAGCCTCTTTATAGTGTTTTTCAAAGCTTGCCTCTTATTGCAGAACCAGACGCGCACCACCTCGCGATCATAGTTCAGTTTCTCTGCGATTTCCGTCATCCCCTGACCGGAGGGGTGAGTATTCTTCTCGAAGTGGCTGTTGAGGATTTCCAGGGCCTGCGGCGTGAAAGAGGTCCGGCGTTTGCGCTTTTTGGAGGGCTCGCTGCCGATAAACTCGGTCAGGTTCTGCATACCGGAGCGATGGCGGGCTTCCGCCTCGGCCATCCAGCGCTCCAGCACGGGCTTAATCTTCTGGGCGCTTTTTGGGGTGATGTCCAACTTCTCGAACCTGGCAGGATATAAAAGGCCAGGGTTCAGTTTGCCTGTCAGACTGCTAGCTATAGTGTTCTCTTGGGCTTCCTGTGGTAGGAAAAAGTGGCTTCTCAGGATGGTGTGTCTGGGGGAGAATTAAAAGAGAACAAGCTTACTCAAGTGCCCAGACCGGTTGAGGGGTTTCCTATCTGACCCAGTTGCCCAGAAGAAGGGGTCTCTTGGTCTAGGCCACCAATGGGACAGAGAGTTTTGTGGCCTCTACCCCGTGGCTTCAGCTGTTGCGTGCTAAGAAACTAATTAATCTATGCCCAAAGACCTAGTTTGTCCACTCCAGTACATCATGTTCCTTCATGTGTTGCTTTTATTGACTCTCTGTACCAATGATGCACTGAACCAAGAGGACGCTTCCACAGGCAGGTCCAAAAACAAACAAGCACCTGACTGATATCATAAAGAATGAATTCATTTATTGGCCTTGCATTTGTCTTGACTAGTGCTTCTGTACAATCAAATCCACAGATAGCATCACATACGATTAGGAATTCTCTCTTCTGCAAGATATTTTAATACATATTGTCAAATAAATAACACAAGCATGCAATAAAACATTTAAAGCATTATTAATTCACAAATGGCTTAAATTATTCACTCACATTTTACTCAAGCACATTTTAATACACTTCTCCAACTTTTCCGTCTTCCTCTAGCCACCCTGATGCTCATTTAATGTTTAATGCTAATACATTTTCACCTTCACTTTTGAATATGTCTGCAAGTTTTTGGGGTCTCCAGGGAGGTAAATCAGACTAATATTTACGTCTTACTTCGCTAATGCTGTAGAAACTTTGCTTTCTGTTCAAAAACAATAATGGAAAAATTTGTCATGGTAACTAGTTTTACACTTCTTTAAACTAAGCACACAAAAAAATACAGCTAAATTTCACATAGTAGCCACCGGAGCTGCAAGAAATATATTCCTGGTAATAGTTTAGTTCACTATGTGGCTTTTTATTTGGGTTTTCACTGAATTATGGGAATTGTTTTGAATTGTGAGTGGATAGATATATAAGATTTTGTCTTTAAAAGGTTGTCTAAAGCAGTAGTTTGATAAACAGGTGGGTCACAACCCAAAAATGGCTAAAAGCAAAGAACAAAATAAACTGTGCCAAATCTAAATTTAAAAAAGGGAGGCAAATATATATATATATATATATATATA
>NW_015655770.1:29109-36605 GCF_001515625.1 Sinocyclocheilus rhinocerous | reverse complement strand
CTCTCTCTCTCTCTCTCTATATATATATATATATATATATATATATAACATACATTATATATATATATAATATACATTAAATATATAAAATAATTCCATAATTTATCTAGTATTATTTTTATTTATAATTAATAATTACATCTATAATTATGAATTATTTTATGAATATAATAGAAATTATGTTTTATTTAATTTAATTTTATAATTTATAATTCTATAATTTTATATTATATATGCACACGGATATATATATCTTTTTTTTAAAATTTTTATTCAGACTAGGTATTTTACATATAGTTAAGCCATGGTAAAAAAAAAAAAAGAAATATATTCCTGGTAATAGTTTAGTTCACTATGTGGCTTTTTATTTGGGTTTTCACTGAATTATGGGAATTGTTTTGAATTGTGAGTGGATAGATATATAAGATTTTGTCTTTAAAAGGTTGTCTAAAGCAGTAGTTTGATAAACAGGTGGGTCACAACCCAAAAATGGCTAAAAGCAAAGAACAAAATAAACTGTGCCAAATCTAAATTTAAAAAAGGGAGGCAAATATATATATATATATATATATATATATAACATACATTATATATATATATAATATACATTAAATATATAAAATAATTCCATAATTTATCTAGTATTATTTTTATTTATAATTAATAATTACATCTATAATTATGAATTATTTTATGAATATAATAGAAATTATGTTTTATTTAATTTAATTTTATAATTTATAATTCTATAATTTTATATTATATATGCACACGGATATATATATCTTTTTTTTAAAATTTTTATTCAGACTAGGTATTTTACATATAGTTAAGCCATGGTAAAAAAAAAAAAAACACCAAAAAAAAAATCCCCCAATTGTGGTCCCTCTTCCACATTGTTCAATGTAAAATCGGAAGCAAATCCCCTTGAGTAGCAACGATCTGATCTAAAGCCTGTATAATCAGCCAGAGTGTATAGTTACAGAAGATCCATAAAAAGAGCTTTTGTCTCCAATGACTCCACTGAACGGGGAGATTTCCAAAGTGTGTCTCATACAGACTTTAATGGAGAGATGTTTTAGTGAGTTTCCTGACCTGCGCTCCTATCCAACACATGGACATCTGTCAGGCAGATGGAGAAAAGCCCAGCTGAGAGAGGGGAGAGAGGTGAACTACTGCTCTCTGAAACAACACATAGTCCCTCTTGGTCCTGAACTCCTGGACAGGCTCCTGTGAGGAGGCCTTTGATGGAATCTTAACTGGCATTTGAAAAGACGCCTGAAGCGGGGGCAAAGGCCCTCGCTCTCCCAGGTCCTCAAACGCACAGATGTTTTTTCAGTGTGGAGATGAGTGACAGCACCCTGTTAAATCCAACCGAGCAGGAAACAATACCGAAGTCCAGGCATATGCCGACTTATTTATTAAGTCATGTTTTATTCAATTTCTTAATTTTAGACACTGCTCGCTGCAGTAATACGTGGAATAAGTGAAATATTTCAGCTTCTGGTGGGAGAGAAACAGCAGGGCTTATAATAATGCTAAAGCAGGTGGAAACAGAATCAACAAAAATCAAATCCTTATCATAGCCATATAAAACTGTGTTGGGTTGTAGCAGTAACACTATTAATTAATTTATTTATTTATTAGTAAGAAAAGAAGGGAAGAGCAGGGATAATTGTTATATTGGTCAATAATTGATCAATAATAAATGTGACATTGGTATAAACATTTTAAAATTCTCTCATGCTCATCAAGGCTGCATTTATTCAAAAATCAAAAATACAGTACATGTCACAGATCTGCCAAGCTCTCTCACTTCCATTACCCAGCGTTCCCTGTCACCTTAGTACTAACCTCCTGCACCTGTCAGTGATTACTCCCTCATCAGTGCACTACTTAAGCACACACCTCAGCCTCAGTCTGGCCTTAAACAAGGAAAGTCTCGCTTACCTGGTCTCTGCGTATTCCTGTGAAGATTCCTGGTTCTCCACATCTGTTCACAAAGATATTTACCTGCTATACTGACCCAGTTGTCCAGTCGCTGAGGTGTGTGCTTTTCCATCCCCTTTGCCTCCTGTAAACATATAAGGACTGCTACCTTCATCTTCTTGCCGCTGCTCGTTCATTTTCTGTCATTCTACCCACTGCAATGGTTTTCTTCTACAATGCTCAATGGCATTAGAAATTACAATGTTGTATCAAGCTGATCCTCTTACTGCGTCTCTTCAAAATGTAGTTTCTCATTTCAAAGAGATTTTTGGTCATCCAGTTGGAGATTCCTTTGTCTGTGACCAACTTTACCACCTGTGACAAGGAAGCAGTTCCATCACAGATTACGCCCTGAAGTTCCGAACTCTCGTTGCTGCAAGCGGATGGAACTAACAAACTCTTCTCACCACTTATCGCCAGGGGCTAAATACAGTGCTTCGTTTGCAATTGGCCACTTACGATGACACCATATGACTTGAGAAGTGTATCCAACATTCCATTTGAGTTGCTCGCCACATGCAAAGCTACTTAGAGGCTGATCCAAACTTGCAGTCCTCCCTACAACATCTCCAGTCAGAGAAATCTGACACTTCAAAACCAGAACCCATGCTAGTGGATAATACCCAGCTGTCTTTTACCGAAAGAAGCCGTCGTCTTTTGCCCAAAATGAGCCTCCAAGCTACCACCTTACAAAAAAAAAGGACGGAGGCTTGCGGCCTTGCATTGACTATTGGGCACTCAACAAAATAACCATTGAATTCCGTTATCCACTTCCCCTCATCCCAGCTGCTTTGGAGCAACTTCGGGGAGCCTCCATCTTCACCAAGTTGGACCTCCGAAGTGCTTACAACCTCATCCAGATACATGAGGGGGACGAGTGGAAGACCGCCTTCATTACTCTATTTGGGCACTATGAGTACCTCATTATGCCGTAAGGCTTGGTCAACGCCCCCTCCGTATTCCAGGACGTCATGAATGAGGTGCTTCGGGACTTCCTGAACCGATTTGTAATCGTGTACATAAATGACATTCTTATCTACTCTTGAAGCCTGGCTGAACATCGCCGGCATGTTTCGGAGGTCCTCCAGAGGCTCCGCGAGTACAATCTGTTCCTCAAAGCTGAGAAATGCAGCTTTCATTGGAGTACCATCCTCTTCCTCGGTTACATAGTATGCAAGAACTGGTTCAAAATGGACAAGGGGAAATTATCTGCTGTTACCTCTTGGCCCACTCCTACCATGGAGAAAGAACTTCAGAGATTCCTTGGATTTGTGAACTTTTACCACCGATTCATCCAAAACTACAGTATCCTGACATCACCCATCACCTCACTGTTAAAAGGAAGGCCTAAGTCTCTGTTCTGGACCCCCGAAGCTGAAGAAGCCATGTAAGCCCTGAAAACCGCCTTCACTACTGCACCACTCCTAAATCACCCTGACCCCGAGAAGCCATTCGTGGTTGAAGCAGATGCTTCTACTACGGGAGTGGGTGCAGTCTTGTCACAGCAGCAGAAGTCAGCAAAGCTCCTTCCATGTGCCTTCTTTTAAAAGAAATTATACCCGGTGGAGCCAAATTATGACATTGGGAATCATGAGCTTTTGGCCATTAAGCTCGCCCTGGAAGAGTGGAGGCACTGGTTAGAGGAAGCTTGTCACCCTTTCGTTGTCCTCACTGATCATAATAATCTACAGTAATAATCTACAGTATTTAAGATAAGCAAAGAGACTAAACCCCAGACAAGCCAGATGGGCATTGTTCTTTACCCGTTTCCAATTCAGTATCTCCAATTGACCTGGCTCCCGAAACATTCAAGCTGATGCATTATCCCGACTTCATGCCCCCACTGACATCAACAGAGACCCCGAACCATTGCTTCCCTCCACTCTTTTTGTCAACCAAATCCAGTGGAGTATCAATGAACAAATCTCTGAGACCTCCAACAGTGAACCTGCTCTGCCGGGGTGCCCTCCAGATTGCACCTACATTCCCAGAAATCACTGTATTCCTCTCATCGAGTTGGCTCATTCATCCGTGGGTACTGGCCACCCAGGGACCGAACAAACCCTCTCGCTCCTACAACATCATTACTGGTGGTCTGGCATGGCTAATGACATCAAGCGTTTCATCCAAGGAAGTCAATAGTGTGCAATCTCCAAAGTTCCACGCCATCTACCATCTGGCAAACTTCTTCTTCTTCCCATCCCTTGATGCCCATGGTCACACCTAGGGGTGGATTTCATCACCAACCTACCTGTTTCTGATGGAAATACCTGCATCCTGGTTATCGTTGACAGATTCTCCAAAGCATGGAAACTGATTCCTCTGAAGGGACTCCCCACAGCCATGGAGGCTGCAGAGGCCCTGTTTAACATGGTATTTCGAAATTTTGGAATTCATGAGGACATTGTTTCTGACCGTGGTCCATTGTTTATTTCACGTGTGTGGAAAGCTTTCTTCTCACTCCTAGGTGTGACTGTCAGCTTAACATCCGGGTACCATCCACAATCCAGTGGGCAGGTGGAGAGGAAGGTGCAGGAGATCAGCCACATCCTTAGGACCTTCTGCCAGAGAAACTAGGACCCCTGAAAACGATTCCTCGCCTGGGGGGAGTATGACCGAAATTCCCAGCGACAACCATCAATGGGTCTCACCCTGTTCCAGTGCATGCTCGTCTTTCAGCCACCATTATTCCCCTGGTCAGGCGAGCCCTCGGAGAACAAGAGGGCATGGGACGAGGCTCATCAACATCTTCAGCGGACAGTGCGCAGACAAAAGATCTTTGCAGATACCCGGAGAAGGAACGCACCAGCAAACCAAACTGGACAACTTGTGTGGCTCTCTACGAGACACATTCGTCTGTGCCACCCCTGCCCTAAACTAAGTCCCTAATACATTGGTTTATTGCAGGTCGTAAAACAGGTTAACCCAGTCACATACGAACTCAAGCTCCCCTCACAGTACAGAATTTAACCAGTGTTCCACATCCCCCTGTTAAAACCTCACTAGCCACCTGTGTTCCCGTACCACAGATCATCAATGACCCCATCTACACAGTCAAGGAGATTCTGGATTCCTGACGCCGTGTTGGCCGGTTGGAATATCTGGTAGACTGGATTCTGGGTATCTCGAGATGATATCTTAGATCCTGCTTTCTTCAGAGAATTTCATCAACACCCACATCGTCCAGCTCCTCGGGCCCATTGTAGGCCACCACAATTTCGGGGTCCTCGGTCTGCAGGAGCAGACCATGAAGAGGGGGGTAATGTCACAGATCTGCCAGGCTCTTTCACTTCCACCACCCAGCGTTCCCTGTCACCTGAGTGCTAACCACCTGCACCTATCAGCAATTACTCCCTCATCAGTGCACTACTTAAGCACACACCTGGCCTTAAACAAGGAAAGACTCACTTACCTGGTCTCAGTGTATTCCCGTGAAGTTTGCTGGTTGTCCTCGTCTGTTTCCGAAGATATTTACCTGCTATACTGACCCACTGGTACAGTCACTGAGGTGTGTGCTTCTCCATCCCCTTCACCTCCTGTTTAATAAATCTGCAAAAATGTCAACAATTCTGTGTTTTTCTGTCAATATGGGGTGCTGTGTGTACATTAATGAGGAAAAAAAATTAACTTAAATGATTTTAGCAAATGGCTGCAATATAACAAAGAGTGAAAAATTTAAGGGGGTCTGAATACTTTCCGTACCCACTGTATAAGGACTGCTATTCTTCATCAACTTGCTGCTGCTCGTTTATTTTGTGTCATTCTACTCACCTGTTCTCTCCCAATCCTGCCCTCTGCTCCAATAAAGTTTTGTCTGGATTCATCTAACCCCTGTTCAGTGTATATTTCCTGACAGTACATATAGAGTAATATTGTGAAATATTATTAATAATTTAAAAGAACTGTTTTCTACTTGCATATATACTGTATATATATATATATATATATATATATATATACTGCCTCCCCCCTAATTATCATCATCACCCCGTCCCTTAATCGCCACCCTTCACCAGGCTCCCGACATGAGTGGGTGTGTGAGAGAGAAGGGGCGCAGAATCATCCAGGTCTGGTGGCGTGTGATGAGGCACACCTGAAGTGAATGGAGCCTCGTCACCGCCGCTGTTAAATGCCGAACGCGCCTCTCCTCGAGAGACCGGTCTCTTCCCCCGTGCATGCACGCTGGTGTCCTCGTGAGTCCAGGAAGGGAGCATTGAGGGATTTCCGGGCCACCGAAGACGCAAGCTGCCGGACCCGTGGTCCGGACGAGAACTGCACCCGTTACACGGCCGTCTGGCCAGCATGCCGGGCCATCTAGTCCCGTCAAACGCTGTGGGCGAAGAAAAGGATGAAGCCGCTGGAAGAAGCTGCAGCCCCTCGCGCCCCGGACCAGAGAGGGGAACGCGTGTGGTTCGCCGGACTCCGCCCCTTGCCTGGACCCTTCCTTCTCGAACACTGCCCCACCTTCACCATTTCCCCGCACAACGAGGACACCAGATCCCCCTTGGGATGCACCAATACTGCGCTCCTGTACTCATACTTGTAAAAATGCCCTGATAGCAAAAGCCGATATCGCACAACGTGTGAATAGAGCTGTGTCCAGAAAAAGAAACACAGAGAACAGAACAACAGAGAGTAGATTCAGGGGCGTGTCTATGTGGTGGCCAGTGGTGGCACCGGCCCCCCCTGAAATCTGGCTGGCCACCCCAGGTGCGATTTTTTTTTATGAATGGGCTCTGCTCTCACTCAGATATTGCGTGTACACGCTCAAACGTTGTCCTCACATCACTGAAGACCAGAAGAGCTTTTTTTTTTCTAATTCAGGTGAAGAGTAGCCTAGGCGTTTCTTACTAAATGGAAGCAAACTGGCTATAGTCAGCCATCTCTAGTTATTTATTTAATTATTTAATACTTATTTTAGTTAAGTGCTTAAATTGTAAATATGCACTTATTTAATTATTTTATTTAGTGCATTTGTATTTTGTTGTTTTTGTAGGCTATAAAATAAAAGCGTACCAACCAGAAACAATCACTGAGGGTGCTTCTGAAATTAGTGAGGGTGCTCTAGTCTTAATGCACATTTTCACATATTTTGTCCCATCTATTGCTATGGTTATCACTATGTCAATCACTACTACTTCGAGAGCGAATCCAGCATAAATAAGCGGATGTCATTCCCGTTTCCCATTGCAACGTGTGTGTGGCCGAAAAACAAAGTTCTACATTTTAAATGAATTATTGCCTAGAAAGCTCGCAAAGAGCGCTCCTTTTTTAACCACTAAAACTGTCACTCTTTGTTCATCTCAATCTCACAAAGTTCTGTTATGACCAGTGAATCTCACACTGCGCAATTAATATATTATTAACATCGTCGTGTATACACTCTGTATGTTATAATGAAAGGATTCGATTGTGATCAGCACAGAACAAAAACTGCTGTGTGTCGTAGCCTTTAGGTAAACCAGCATACATTCATGAGGATGATGAAAGTGTTTTAACTTGAGTAA
>NW_015655770.1:16856-29067 GCF_001515625.1 Sinocyclocheilus rhinocerous | reverse complement strand
TATTGAGCTGCTGCAATGGAGCAGCTCTAATGCGCCATTAAAATGAACAGTGAAAGTAACAAAAGCTTTTACAATACATTTTAACAGGTAAGTTAAATGTGGAAATAACGGAAGGAAGTATCTGTTTGCTAAATGAAGCCATCTAACATGATTCATATTATTATTATTATTTTGTTTCTGTACCCAGTATTTAAAAAAAAAATTACAAATGCTGTAAAAATACAGGTATCGGTATCGGCGAGTACCAAAAATGAAAGCATCGGTATAGGACTAATTCTGAAAAATGTGGTATCGGTGCATCCCTATATATATATTTTTTTTTTATTCCTGTGATGGCAAAGGTGAATTTTCAGCATCCATTACTTCAGTCTTCAAAGTCACATGATCCTTTAGAAATCATTTTAACATTTTTGATAATAAAAACAATTGTGCTGCTTAATATGTTTATATGGAATAGAAATGTCTTTACTGATACTACTGATTACTGATAGATTAATGCATTCTTGCTGATTAAAAGTATATAAATACTTAGATAGATAGACAGATAGATATAGATTCCGACTCAAAATGCCAGATTCAAAACAATTTATAAATTTAAGTAATACAGCTAATAACATCTACTGTATGTAAATGATGTTTGACACAAATTTTCAAAGGTTTGGTCTGAACATTTACTAAATATATATTACAATTCTCTCTGCTCTCCCCATTCAAAAGATGTCTGGTAAAAAGCAGATAATTTTTTTTTTTTTTTTTGAGGTGAATAAAGACGGCAGCCTTGAGATAGAAATGAAGCGAGCAAACTGCAGTGGGAAAAGTAGGTGTGATTAAATATATATACAGTCATGTTAAGCAGCTCTTCTGCCCAATTTGTCATGCAAATTATAGATGGCAGCTTTGCAGCCTGAGACATGAATCATTGATGTGAATCCAGTGTTTCGGTGTGGATTAATGTTGTAAATCCACACAATTAAAAGTGGAAAAGCGATTCCCATCTCGCAATTATGTGATGATATGACATCTTATGAGCATCCGTGTGCAACAGTGCATGCAAAAGAAGGCTTGTGCCAGGAATGGCTGTGAACCGCACCATGTAAAAGGAGGAAAATTTAATTTGACGCACTGAGTATGGTGTATTTAACAGATTTAAACAAATGTATTTTATGATTTCATTGCAGTGATGTCAAACGCTTTACATCAGTCATAAGGCATCTGGATTCTTCGGACATTAATAATGACCCCTGTCTCGGATCAGTTTGACGATGCACCTTTGTGATTGTTCAGACGAACCAATAAAGCTTTTTTCCACTGTGAACTATGAGATTGGACAAGATAGAGACATCTGTCAGGCCGAGTTTGACTGAGCAAAGACTACAACAGCCCCAAACACTCACGAGCAAAAACGCGTTCACCTCTTTCCCCTCTCGTCTCTGCTGATGTTAACTAAACTAAAGCATGTGAAGTCTGCCTTTAAAGCCAAAAACACTCTGCACACTGTCATGTCCAATGTCGTACAAATGAACAAATAATGAAAAATCCCCCTTTCTGACGAGATGAAAGGATAAATATAGAGAAAAATCATCACATCACCTGTTTACTTTGGAAACGAGTGGCTTTTAATGTATGCTATAAATATCTAAATAATGTATGCGGATAAATATTTCACGCAGGATTTTTAAGACTTTCTGCACTAGTTTGAAGCTTCATTAGGAATTCCTTCACTCTCCCTGCACCGAGCAATTTCAGGTTTTATCGGTCGTATGTTGCTGATATGATGAAATTTTAAAAAGCGTGTGACGGCGGCATGTCAGATAAACACAAGTGTCTCATCAGACGAACCATAAGCCTTTTACAATCCCGCTGCATTAAAATCAGAAGGACACAGGAAACTCTGAACTGTAAACCTTAATGTGTCACACAGTTGTGTGGCAAGGTCAGAGTTCACTCAAACAAGGTTTGAGTAATTTTATATCAAGTGGTATTTAATGCATGTTGTGTTTTTATTATTTAGAGTATTGTTCATATTGCACTATATATTGCACATATTACACATATTTTGCACTTTCCTTGAATAGGGCATACTTTGTCCTTTTGTGTCCTTTTGTGTACTACAAGCATAAATCCCATGTTTATGTTGTAAGAACTATTATGAATGTTAGATATAATACTGCATCGCACATTTAAAATACATTATTTTAACTTATAGCCAAATAATGGTAGTAAAACATATATTCATTTGTTAACTAAGTACCAAAAATTTAATATTTACACATTATCAGTTTATTAACAATTTATTGACTGCATTCATCAAGCTCAACAAGAAGCCCCTTTTTTATTTATGGGAAATTAGTTTATCAGCAAATGCAAATCATTATTTGGTTCAAAACAAGCCTCTTTTTTTCTTGAGGTTGACATTCACCATACTTTTTTTTTTTTTTTAAGAAAACCGTTTCAGGTCTAATTTTGTACCCTATTTGTGGAAAGTGCCTTCTACCATTGAGCATGCAGTAGCTGAACTAGGATTTATGCATTGATCTTTTCTTTTCCTATTCTTATTTACTTACAACAGCAAAAACCTCAAAAGTTTTGAGTTATAAGATATGGCATGCTCTGTAAATGTAATCTGACATCACATTTGGTGCAGATTTCCCCCTGATATAAACAGTAACTACTGAAGTCCTCACAATGCACAACAGAATTTGAACTATAATGATGATGTTAAATATTTGATTTACTAATACTACAAAATGTCCTAGTTTATGACCAAACCCGTGTCACTGCTGCACTCTGGAAAACCACATTTTATTACCGCTGAGAGTCATCATAACTGTGTGGTTTTTTTTGTATTATGTATGTTATGTTGTGTGTGTCAAACAAGTGCAGTGCTGTGGAAAATAATTTCCACAATAAAGTTAAAGTTATAAGTTAAATGTCAAGCCCTGTCAAGTTACTTTCAGCTAAATGTCATGTGAATACATGACAATGGACTTTAGAAATTATTAAGTGGTTCAAGTGCTTCTTGTAATACCACAGCTGATGTATTTTACATTAGAAACTGGATCTTCTCATATAGACAGTGCAAAGATGAGTGGAGACAAGCATAGACTGGAATAAAATAGACGTGTCTGACATAATTGCACATCTGTTATGAATGTTTAACAACTGTGTTTAACATCTTAGTTATTTGTGGTTAAATATAAATAGGGTACTACTTGGATGTAAACCTGGGTGACACTAATGCGCAAAGTAGACTACTGTCAATCTACCTATCTATAGATTATGATCACCTGATTATGGTATTGCTTATGCTATAGTTAGCAAATTAACAACAATTATTTTATATATTTTTTTCTTTATAGTTCTTTTCCTATTTATATAATATAATATAATATAATATAATGTGTTTTTTTTTAATTGTCAGTAATATTAGCTGTTAGACCTCCATACCTGCAGATGGCAGACTGGCTGTAGGCAGGGCCTTCAGTTGCACTGAGAGCCTGGCCCACCTGAGTTTGAGTCAGACCCAGAGACAGCCGGCGAATTTTAAATGCTTTGGCGAATTCTCGAATCTCCTCCAGGTTCACACCATCCACCTCACTGGGGGCAGTCTGAGGGTCTACAAAACAGAAGAGAAAAGATCAAAGCTGCAACTCTCCATTCACAAATTCATAACCTTCAAACAAAGCAATGTTACTCTGCTTTTGCTTTGTTTTTTTTATATATACAAAATAATATTGACATTGAAGACCTTCTAGCTATTTCAAGCAGATGCTTGAACAAAGGATGATTTCTATGAAATCATTTTTATTTCCATATATTGCAATTATGTTTTTGATTTGGCTTATCTACCTCTTGTTATTTTCTTGCATGATCTAATATAACATGAATATCTTAAGAGTCTTTAAAGATTAAATGCATAACTGAATTTAAGCATAATATGACTCTGACAAGGATGACTTCAAAATAGCTTCCATTTATCTATTATTCCTGTTATTTTCCAACCACTGACTGATTTTTCTTAAGATATGGTTTCTGATTTACTGGCTTACATGCAATGTAAGTGTGAAAGTTAGTGACAATAAAATCAATACTACATTGAAATCTGTTCTTATTAGCCAAGCTAGGAATTACACTTCTCAAATGAATGTTTCCGTGAATTGCATTCTAAAATGCCTTTCTGAAAGCAATGCATATTCATTTTATGCCATATTATTGCTCATTTTGCTATAAAATACAGAGGAATGCAGAGGTTCAATTTCAGTTTGATTAATTTAGCAGCTTTAGAAATGCACTTCAGGGTGTGTAGTTTCAAGATGGCATTTTAGTTTAATAAAACCTGACTGGGTATCATACATCACTGCCAGGTGGTCTTACATCTTGCTTATATAAGAAAAGTTTGGCAACTAAATAATTCATGGGCGTCATTATGAATGAATTATTAAAAGAATCCATCGGACATATTTAAAGTCAAAATCTATTGAACCAGCACCCTGTCACTCCCCATATGCAAATCAGATGTTGAAAGCTGAACTTGCTCCTATGCAACATTGAAAAGTTAAATGCAGCAGTTTTGTATTCTGACCACATAATAATCATTAATGACAAACCATAAGGGCACATAATTGTGTTCATCGCTGAACTGTGCAAATTAATTCCTTTTTAATAATACTCCTAGATTTAAGAATATGACACAACAAGGACAACCAGGACCCAATCATTTCATGTCTTAACAAAGCCCAACAGTATGATTTTATATTTTTATTATGATTTCCACCTCATTGAATAAAATACAAGTAAGATTAGCCAAATCCAAAATGTGCACAGTCCTTGAAAATATGCCATTTTTTCCATCTGAGCTGAACATGGTGGCTGTGGGGGTCAGTCAGACTTTTTTTCCCCTCCATTCAAAACATGTTCTGGGGAATTAACGTTAGCCAAGGACATCGCGACAAACACAATCTGGCATGGAGAGCTGCGCCACGGCGGTAAACTGATGAAATGAATACAGAATGCTAAAGGTATTGTGTATGTTTTGAACAAAACAAAATAAAAAAGAAGAAAACACAACAGTCCATCGGTTATATCCACAGCAAGTTGATCAATGGCAACTTCCTGTTTATTAAATTTAAAACTCCATTGCAGATGGTTTTAGGCCAATTGGCTATGACAAATGAGAATTTATCTAAGTAAAACAGTTTTTAAAAGGGTCGCCGTGACTCTGACAGGCTGGAGGGAGTGATTTATATGTGGTGCTTCTGGAGGCCAAAGCCGTTCTAAACACAACCTTCCTTTCATTAGGTCCACAGTTTGGTCAGCTAGATGGCAGAATCAACTAAAATTTGATAAAAACAGAATAAAAAGGCAGCATATTTTCGTTAACACTCATCTAAAAAACAGAAATCTACCATTTTCTTTGTGTAAAGCATTTATGTGTAATAAAAGTGGATCAGCTAACACGTAGAGATGCGGTGCACACTCACTGCTGACTAGCTGCCCGACGCTAAGAGCAGAGGATGAGGATGATGATGTTGAGGAGGAGGAAGAGGCCTGGCGGAGGGGGCTCTGGCTGTGGGGCATACGGAGCAGACTTGGCTGAGACACAGGAGGAGCCTGTGAAGTCTGACCGGCCTGCGACAGCTGTGAAAACACACATGTGAGCTGTGACACACACTTAAGAAGGTTCATACACACAAGGTGAACAACAACAAATATAAATGGATTAATCTCTGACAAAAATGTGTGATTTTACTATGGTAATTTGATATATTAGCAGTATATACATGGTACTTCATGGTACCTGAATTACCATGGTAGATGTTGAAGGTAATAAAGTAATATTCAAGGTTCAGTACAAGTTAAATCCAATCAACAGCATTTGTGGTAAAATGTTGATTACCATTACATTTTCATTCATTTTGACTCATTCGTATGTTTTGTTAAAAAAAGGGATTGAGGTTATGGTGAGCCACTTACAATAGAAGTGAATGGGGTCAATTTTAGAGAATTTTAAAACAAATATAAAACTTAGAATTTTACAAAAGCACTCACGTTAATTAGTCTGTTAAAAAGTTGCAAACTCATCATTTTTTGGTTGTTTTTGGTTAAAAACTAAAAGTTATCATCGCAAAGAAGCTGTAAAATTGGATATAATTTACACAGGAAAGCTAAGTTGCATTCTCACACTAAAATCATGTTACCACACATATTGTTTCCATCTTGTGATTATTCTATTGTCTTTCTTTACCTGTAGAAAAAATGACTTTATTTGTGTGTTTTTTTTTCTCAGCGTTTATGAACACACTATTCAGAAAGCATCACAATTTTGAAGATTAAATCTGATCATGAAAGCTGATCTGATCATGATGAAATAAAGAGGTTGTTTCCATTTTAAGAGACAAGAGATTTGGAGTCATGTGGTTATTTACAAGGCAAAACTGCTGAGTCTTTTATTAGAAATTCATAGCCTCTTTATTAGAGATGAAAAATGTGGACGGGTGGAGATTTTAGAGGTTGCATTCACTCCCCATGCAACTTCTCATTGAACACGACTGTCAGATACTTTAAATTGCACAAAAGAAACGACAGTATTTGGCTATTCAGCACCGAAACCTTAACACAAAAAGGAAAACACACAGCCCAGAAATCAAAATTATGTGTCTACAATATGAGTCATTATTATGGGCAATGTGGCATGACTGCAGCACCATACATTTTCATGTTTTATGCACCATCGAGCACCTCTTTTAGATGGTGCATCTCCACTCTTCAAGAAAGCAAGCGTCTCATCTGTCTAAAAGTGGGTTGGCTTCTCTCTGCTGTTCTCTTGCACTATTAATTCTCCTCTGTGTGTTTGTGCGTGAGTGTGTTTTTCTTTGGATGCTGAGAGATGTCAGTAGTGTTGCACACACTGTCAGAACTGTCGACAGGTCTGGGAGAATTACCGTGCTTCAGTGGATCTCTCTGCCGCTGTGTATGACAGCCATAAATTATCGCTGCATGAAAATGTTTGGGAGTCAATTGAAACGCAGACAAATCCACAAACATTATTTCAAATGCATTACTGCGTTTACGTACGTGATCAAAGGTTCCAGTAAATATGACACGGAGTTGCTCCAACAGAAATGAGGTTGACCTATAGATGCTTTTATAGCCAACCGCTGTAGATTATAGGGTGGGACGGGGAATAATATGCATGCCTGTATAGTCTGCTGTGTTTTGCACTGTTGTTAGGCTCTTTAAATGTGTTTTCTTCCTACCTTTTTGTTTATTATTTGATATAAGTGTTTGATCATTGTTATTTGAGGATGATTCATTTTAAAGTCTGATTATTGTTATGCATTATTTTAGGTGCAAGGCCTTTAAATGCAGTGTTCCTATGCTGGGCTGTATGATTGGGTTATCTTGGCATATAGTATCTGACTTGTACGTTTTTGGCTTTATTATGTTGTATATTATAGGTTACTATGGGATTATTAGCACATATGCATTTTTCACAAAATGATTGTCAACACATCAGAGTCATATTTAGCACGTTAAATGTTTCTTATGTTGAAATTTTATATTCAATATTATGTTTTCAGGTACTTGGTCTAATAAGCTTCATATAAAATTTAATTTACATCAACACACCATAAAGTAATTATTTTAAACAGTCATTGCATACCTGCTGTCCAGGTTTAATGGGTGACAGTGTGATTCCCTGGGTGTTGATCACTGGCAGGATCTGGTTGCCAATCACAGTGGCTATAATCTGACCCTGTGCATTGGTCAGCAGCTGCGGTGTGATTGGCTGGACCTGCAGTGAGGGAGTGCCGCCCCCTGATTGGCTGGAAGGTCCTACAGAGTTTGGCATCAGAGGGATTGTACCAATGATCTATTAAGAGGGAAGGGAAAGAGAAATAAACAAAATATAATCTACTCCGCTAGTAAGATTTTTTTTTTTTAATGTTTTTGATAGTCTCTTATGCTCACCAAGGCTGCATTTACTGTAGGTGATCAAAAATACAGTAATACAGTAATATTGTGAAATATTATTATAATTTAAAATAACTGCTTTAATGTATTTTAAAATGTAGTTTATTCCTGTGATGACAAAGCTGAATATTCAGCAGACATTTTGCCAATCTCCAGTGTTACAAATCCATCAGAAATATAGTATGCAGACTTGGTGCTCAAGAAACATGCCTAATATATATTAATTTGCTTAATATTTACATTGATTAATATTATTGTGAAAACTGTGATTTTTTTTTCATTCTTTGAACAGAAATCATAAAATCTTTTGAAATCAGAAATCTTTTGTAACATTATAAATGTCAACACTATCACTTTTAATTAATTTAATTGTTTCAGTACAGTATCTTTTCTTAAAAAAAAAACTTTTGAATGTTAGTTCATATATTACAATTTATATACACAATATTTTTTTTACACACGTACAGTATATCTCCTCATGCATGCATGTTGATTTATGTTTGTGCAAAAATACTTTTTATTATTGGCTCTGTATGGTACAGTGTTATTCAGTTGGACATGACAAAGATCATGATCACTCATAATCTTTGTACCTGACAAACACAACAAAGACATCAAGCTAGAGCACTTCATATACTCTGAGGACCTCATCAGTGTCAGAGTATCAAAGCCCTCAGATTTTACCGAATAGAGGGCTGCTTAGTACTGGGTGGAGAAAATAGACTATAACCTTTTTATTTTTGAGAGGCTCGAAAGACATACACACACTCATACATTAGCACTTGCACTGAACCACAAACCCAGATGAACATACACAGTGTACACAAAGACACAAGTATGGGCACATGAAAGCCCCCCACACAAAATGTGCTCTCTGCTCTTCTCTAAAGGTCGGGCTCCGAGTACCTTTATGCGTGCTGGTGCACACCACTGACTGTATTATCTATCATACGACCAGAGGAAAAATCTGTGGATGTGTGTGTGTGTAAAATGCAGAGATGGGCCGAGTTAATAACGTAGCCTCTTAACCACTCGCCCCCCAATAAAACACACACACACACACACACACACAAACACACACACGTCTGGTCAGCTATCCTTGTGGGGACTCTCCATAGGCGTAATGGTTTTTCTACTGTACAGACCGTATATTCTATTGCCCTACACCAACCCTGCCCCTAAACCTACCCCTCACAGGAAACTTTCTGCATTTTTAGATTTTCAAAAAACTTCATTCTGTGTGATTTATTAGCTTGTTTACCCGTGGGGACCTCAATTTAGGTCCCCACCGTGACACGAGTCCCCATGAGTCTGTGTGTATTCAGGTTTAAGTCCCCACCAGAATAGAAAAACAGGTACACACACACACACACACACACACACTATTCTGGTCCTAGTAAGGGACGCCCTCCTCCCACAGTCCTTTTCTCTGGTCCTCATATCCCTCTTTCTCCAGTTGTCACAGATCAAAGGCTGTAACCCTTTGTAGCTGCAGTGTTTTACCTCTCAAGGCCACGGCTTCAATGAGTCTTGTAGAACAACTGCGCTGGAGAAAAGGACCCGACACCTCCTCCCGACACACAACAAGGGTTCACACAACAATGTCAATGGAATTGCAAGACTTAAGACCTCTTACATCTAGAGCACCACAACTACATTCACAAGCACCATGCAATGCATTAATGCAGGAGATCAAAATGCTTGAGGCACCCAATAGTAGGAATGAAAACATTTTCAGTTTTTTTTTTTTTTTTTTACTCATAATACATATATTAGTCACCATGACATCAAAATTTACACTATTTATACTACTGGTCAAAAGTTTGGGGTCAGAAAGATTTTGTAATGTTTTTGGAATAAGTCTCTAAAGCTCACCAAGGCTACATTTGTTCCATAATGTTCCTGTGGCTCAGTGGTAGAGCATTGTGTTAGCAGCGCAAAGGTTGTGGGTTAAATTCCCAGGGAACACACATACTGATAAAAAAAATTATAGCCTGAATGCACTGTAAGTCGCTTTTGATAAAAGCGTCTGCGAAATGCATTAATTTAATTTTTAATTTTACATTTATTTGATCAAAAATACAGTAAAAGCAGTAATATTGTAAAACATTATTATAATTTAAAATAATTTTCTATTTTAAAACATTTTAAAATGTCATTTGTTCCTGTGATGGCAAAGCTGAATTTTCTTCAGTGTCACATGATCCTTCAGAAATCATTGTAATATTTTGATTTGCTGTTTTTTTTTTTTTTTTTGAGAAAACTGTGATATGCTTTTTTTTTCAGGATTCTTCGATGAATAGAAAGTTCAAATGAACAGCATTTAATTGAAATTTATTGAAATATTTTGTAACAATGTAAAAGTCACTTTTGAGATATTTAATGCATCCTTGCTGAATAAAAGTATACATTTCTTTAAAAGAAAAAAAAAATAATACTGACACACTTTTGAATGGTAGTGTACATGTTCCTGGTATTCTTATGAAAGATTCATAAACTCACATTCTTCCAAGGTATGTTTGTTTGCCTTTTTGATCATGTACTAGGAAAGTAGTGCTATATAACTGATTTTATGCTAACCAATTAATGCTCAATATTCGCAAATCAATGAATTCAATATTTCTTTAAAAACATCCTCACTGAATATTTTGTTTAATTTGAAAATATGTAACATTACAGCAGTAAAATAGGTTGTTAATGTTGTTTTATGTTATACAGTTTTTCTGAATTGCTAAAATACATTTCTTGAAACTATCACTCATTTTCTCAAAACCTTAAACACAAATCCAAATACTCAAACTAAATTCACAAAACCTCTGACTCTTCCATCAAAATCAAACAATCACTGCAAAAGCATTTCACCTGTACTCAAAATCAAACAGTGCTCTCAGATCACACACACGAGTCAATAAAATAAACACTACAGAGCATTCATTAGACACTACAGAGAAAAATGGAGAACACAGCATACAGAACATTACAGAAAAAAACTATATTGTATTGAGTAAACAATTTTGCAATTATGTAAAAAAGTATAGTAATTGCAACTGAGTAAGGTGAATATATTGTATAGGTCTACTGTATGTACTGCAAGAATCAAAACTGCTAAGGCCAAAAAGGTCAAATAAAACTCTAAATGAATAGCATGTTACAGTACAATCAAATACTGTAAGTTGTGCAATTGTAAAATCAGGGTCAATGAGAGATTCATTCTGTCTGCATCATGTCTTTGTGCTTGAGTCCGTCCTGAGGACTTTGTCCACATCACAAGTAACGTAGTCTTTTTTGCTAGACAAAGAGAAAAAATCCTCTGGTCTGACAAATCCAGCCTTGAACAAATAGAGCCTAACTGCCTGAACGTGTTTAAGGTTTAGCAGAAAGTGTGCTTTATTCGACAAATTGTCTCAAAGCTAGTGAGAATTTGCTTCAGAGATTGGGGTTTAGTGTTTTAGCAATTCAGAAAAACTGTAATCATAAAGTTGGATCCTTAACCTAGCCTCTTCATAGTGGTAGTCTATGGTACTGCAGGAGGTCTGTCAATAATAGTTTGACCTTAAACAAATGATTATGTTTATTATGTTTAATTAAAGGGGTCATATGACGGTGCTAAAAAGACCATTATTTTGTGTATTTGGTGTAATGAAATGTGTTTATGCGGTTTAAGGTTAAAAAAACACCCGCCTTTTTGAAACGCGTCGATTTTTACAAAGCTCATCGGTCTGAAAAAGCGAGGTGTGCTCTGATTGGCCAGCTATCCAGTGCGTTGTGATTGGCCGATTAGCGTGTGACGGAAATGTTACGGCCCTTACCATACTGTGACCATACATACCCGACGAGACAAAACCAGTAAAACCCATTATAAACGAGGCATTTGTTGCATCTTTTGGAAGGCCAAACAAAGTAGTTTCGCTTTCATAACGAAACACACAGAGTCTCCACGACATGGCGGCAGCAACAATACAACAGCGAGAATCAAAAAGTTACGCCTTCTTTCTTTGTGTGCACATTTGGGCGGCGTTATGCAAATCTTCCCACATCGTGATGTAGACATGTGGGGGCGTGTAAAAACGAGCCGTTTTAGGTAGGCGTGGCTGACTCTTAACTTTTATAAAGAATATCTCTTTGGATTTGAGACTTTAGTCTTTGCAACTTTACAGATCTTCTTTATGCACCAAGAGCTTGTAACACTCCAAAGAGAAAGGAAAAAATGAAATCGCATCATATGACCCCTTTAAAA
>NW_015655770.1:3181-16560 GCF_001515625.1 Sinocyclocheilus rhinocerous | reverse complement strand
GTGGGGGTGTGTTAGAACGAGCCGTTTTAGGTAGGCGTGGCTGACTCTTAACTTTTATAAAGAATATCTCTTTGGATTTGAGACTTTAGTCTTTGCAACTTTACAGATCTTCTTTATGCACCAAGAGCTTGTAACACTCTAAAGAGAAAGGAAAAATTGAAATCGCATCATATGCACCCCTTTAAATAAAACAAAAAACAATATTGAGTTCAAGTTAGTCTAAACTTAAGATGGTAAATGCTAGTTTCATTGTCTCTCCCACATTAAAATTAAGTAAAATTAAAATATAATATAATCTGCACGGCAATGAACTAAAGTATGTAAAAACATTAATATGATACTATATTCTTTAAAACACAGTCCCTTGACCTAGTGGTATGCACATGGGCTGTACCAATCTGCAGACACATTGAGCTGTGGTGCTCATTCTAGAGTTGCAAGTTCGAGTCTAGCACATATTTTGTCAAGAAACTAAAGTGCAAAACCCTCAAAAAATACAACCGGGAGGAACGGAACGTGTTAAAAAGCACTTTTCCTCTAGTGTGTGTGTGTGTGTGTGTGTGTGTGTATGTGTGCACTGATATACCAGACTGAAAAAGCACCATTGATCTATTGCGTATAATTTACCCTCGCCTGCCAGCGGACCCCCAGCTGCGCTAACAAGCTCTACATCTGTATAATCTCTGACCGTTCCTCTCCTCCGCCTGTTCCCTCCTCTCTTTGACATAATGACGATGGAGCGGTGGAAAAAAGGAGGGCCGACTATGTGTAATTCACCCTCACCACGGCTCATTTGGTTGCGTTGCTTCGCATTAAGCGACAGATAATTTATGTCTCTCTCCCTCCCTCCCTCCCTCCGTCGCTCTTTATCGCTCCCTCTCAATCCTCCACGGCCCTCTCTCCTGCCACTTAGCATATTTTATTGTGCGGTGTGGCGCTCGTGTCCCCCGACATGGCATTTGCATGCTGTCTTGTCTCAGGGCTTGTTCCGCTCAATTATTCACTCTCATTGGACTAAGTGGCTGCTCTAACACGAGCAATAATACAGCACACGAGCTGACAGCTACATACTGTCCCAGGCTGCTCGCCGTTCACAGCGCTCTCAGCTTACTGTGGCATACAATACTTTGTTTTTACACTTGCAACTGCATTAACATCAATCAAAAACAGCATTTCGCACTGTAAAAAAACACTGTCAATCATTTCTGCCATTTCTATGTGATTTTATGTGGCTTCAGAGTTTCAATTGGATTTCTTTCACTAGTTTAATCAATTATTCTGTAGGCCTGTACTTTGTGTACTATTACTGTAGGTTCCAGCATGCGTGGCAAAACTAAATTATGCAAATTACTGTTTATGGTTTTATTGCTTGCTACATGTACGTGTGTCTCATTGAATATTTTAATTTATTGGCTCCTTGGTCTCTACAGATAATTTTAATAAGGAAATGTCAAGTCTAGCTATATCAACTTTCTGATTAACACTGAACATTTCAAAATTTCAAATCTACTTTATATGAAAGTTAAATTAGTATTAACATTGATTTCAGGGAAGAAACTAAACTTTAAGGGATAGTTCACCCAAAAATTAGAATTCAGTCATCCCTCATGTCGTTCCAAACCTGTATGCCTTTCTTTCTTTTGTGGAAAATAATTTGATTCTAATTTTGATCATTTTCACTTTTCTTTCTTTCAAGTCAATTGAATCCAATGCTGTTTTCTATATTGGTCAGTCATTCTTCAAAAGTTATTTTTTTGTTCCGTAGAAGAAGGTAAGTCATACAGATTTGGAATGACACATGGGATGACAGAATTTTAATTTTTGGGTGAATTAACCCTTTACATTTTTAGGGTGATGGGAGTTGAAATTACAGTATATGATGTTTGTCCCAAATAAAGCAGCTAAGCTAGAGAAAAGTGACGCAGAAGGACAAATTAAGTTTAAAATGGTTTCCATCAATGTCTGAAATGTTAGCGTTGACATGTTCCTCATAAATCTGTATAAGTAGCAAATAAAAATCCATTTGGTAAAACTGTGTGAAGCATATGTGGACTTTTCCGGTGACTCGATCACATTGGGTGTTTGATGTAAACAATCTCCTGAAACATTGTCAACCAATCCAGCATGAGCCCTTATAAATCTGATAACGTATTTTGTACGCATGAGGAACACCTGCTTGAAATGGCAGTAGATAAAAGAATAACTATGAAATCAATTCTAAAGGGTCCATATATTGTGTCACATGTCTGTCAATAACTGTTTTCTCTTGTTCTTATACTATATACAGTAAGACTTGCTTTTATTCTTCTACACTTTATGTGTTTAACACTGTGGCGAGCGTTCATCTCCCTTCTTCCTTTTTCTCTCTCTCTCTCTCTCTCTCTCTCTCTCTGTTTCTCCTCTTTGAGCAGAACTCATTAGGATTATACTGGCAGTGATTCTCTGGGAATGTCATCTCTTCCTGCAGCCAGGCCAATCTTCAGTGTTAGCCATGGCCGCCAGACAATATCCCTGCCCATTTTCTGCCCTACTGCCCGCTGTTTGGAAGGGAATAGGATGGGGACACATATTGAGAGAGAATTCCAAACTACTAACACCCGTCGCTGTGAAAGAAACAGATCAGAAACGGTCAAAAACTGCATTTTCTAATGCTATTTTCTGATTCTGAAGTTATCAATTGCTTAGCAATATTTGGTTAAATGATAAGAAATGATTTCCTTTATATATAAAGATAAATAAAAAAAAAAAACTATTAACATGAATTGTGGACTTTACTGGCAAGAAAGTTTATGCTAAAACAATAACACATTATATTATGTGTCCATGTTTTTCGTATTGCATGTTTATATAATTAATCCAATTATAAAACAATTGTAATGTTTAAAGAACAGAACATTACACATTAAGTACAAGCTGTTACTGTAATTAGTATTAAATAAATGATAATAAATTAATTAAATATTATTACAATTGTAAAATATTTACACATTTTAAATTAACATTATTTGTTTATTTGTATTTATTTATTTATCTTTCTTTCTTTCTTTCTTTCTTTCTTTTTCACTATTTCCCAATGGAGTCTTGGTCCAGGTAAATTTAGAATGAAGGAGATGGATGAAACCAAGGTGAAGATTCAGAGGAGGGAGATGTTTAAAGCCAAAGGGTGTTAAAAGAGCTGGGAATTTTGCCTCTGCTATCATTCAGGCCCAGAAGAGACTGCTAAGGTCATTGTGGTGAAAAACTTTGATCTTCCCACTCATTTGATCCTAAGCAAAAAAGTGTTTCTTTTCCATCTAAAAGATGAATGACTAGACTTGAGAGTGGATGGCAGAGGACCCTTTAACAAATACTGCTGTAATGTTTGCTCTCTTCAGACCCCGTCACATCTGTGAAAATACAATAGGCTAAAAAGAAATGTTTTCACAGTCCCCCTATATCATGCTTAAGTCCTTACATTTTTCGGTTTTGCAGTGAGAAATATTAACTTTTTTTTTCTCCATAACAAGACATTTTTAAACATATTTATTTGTCAAATGATAAATTATACAGTTAAACATATCAGACTAAGTCATATCCAAGTAATAAACATGTTTACTTGAATATGTGTTAATTCTCAGATGCAGGCCTATCACGATCATAAATTCTGTGCTGACGATAAATTGTCAAACAAATATTTGCAATTAATACTTTAATTGTCTGTATTGCTCAAGTCACTTACAATGTAAGGCTAATACATTATTTTTATATTTTACTTGGAAACATAAATATAGTAGAAAAAAATTAGTAGTATGATATGATTTTTTTAAGGATGTAAAAATAATATTTTAACAGTTAAAATATTTATCTTTTTGTTTAACTTTAATCTTGGTCAACTTTACATTTGAACTGGTTCACTTCTTCGCATAATATAATAATATAATATAATATAATATAATATAATATTATATTATATTATATTATATTATATTATATTATATTATTATAATATGCAGTCTGATAAAATCCACAAGCCTCCATTTCACATGAAGGAAGACGTTTGATTGTCTTTGTGTACTTTTTTGGTATATTTTCTTTCTCTTTCCACATAAATAAATGAAGTGACTCATCTCCTCATCCAGTGACTACATGTCAATTACCATATGCGAAACTCTATGTTAATCCTTGATTTGTATTTGTTTACATGCTCACATTTCCATTATTTGAATGGCAAATTGTGACAGAAATTTGAACTGCACATTTATTGCAGTTAGATCAAATAATAATCAGATGCGATCAGACGATTAATAATCACAGCAGGCCTACTCAAATGCAGCAACATTCACTATTTATTTACTTCTTCAAATGTCATTTAACACTCAATCCTCCACAAAAACAATGTTCATCCTTTTCTTAGACACCGTAACAATCTATCATCCCAAATGAGACAATATTCAGCTGAAGGAAAACTCTGCTGCTTTTAGGCTGAGCTTTAAGCAACACAGCCACATTTGTGTTATTTTAGTAATCTAATATCTGGCCAACATTAATGCCTAAGAGCTAAATCAACACCCTAACCAAACAAAGAGTGCTTCAGTCTAAAGTAACACATTGCTTCATCCCTTTACTCCAAAACTGTAATTTTTTTATTTTTTTGGTCGGTGGCAGCATCTGCTGCTCCCCTGGCCATGTCTGTGGCCTGTATTAGTATCATTTTAATGTTAAAAGCAAAAGAAATGTGGGGGACGAGGCTCAAAAGGGCGGTGGGTGTTTTAGTAGGCTCAAACTGAATAATGTGCGTCAGTAATAAGGTCGAGAGCAGAGCCTGTAGCCCTGGGCTTTGACCGTCTCAGTGACCTGATTATGTCAGCCAGTGTCAGCCGCCATGACACTACAAACACACAGCGCATCCCATCAACGGCATCGCCATGCCGATATGTCCAGCCAAGCCCTGCAGGCACCTTCAGTATAGACAAGGCCATACCAGTTCGTTAGGTAACGCCTACAGTACACATGCACACATTTGGCATCTTCTCATATGAGTGACAATTTAGAGCCTGGTCTCATTGTTTATACGTAGGTATTAGTATGTAACATTTACAAGCATAGCATGTACATTTTTGGATGTTTTGATTGATGCTAAAAAGTACAATTTGGATGTATTACAATGTATAAAATGTAAAATTGCTACGTATTTACAGCTAAAAAACGTAAAATATTTACTAATCTTTTATATCATTAAGATATTTGTATCAATTAAGATTTAGATTTTTAGACCCCGATTTTTACAAAGCTCATCGTTCTGAAAAGCGAGGTGTGCTCTGATTGGCCAGCTATCTAGTGCATTGTGATTGGCTGAATACCTCAAGCGTGTGACGGAAATGTTACACCCCTTAATATAAACATATTAGAATGATTTCTTAAGGATCATGTGACAGTGAAGACTACAATAATGGCTGATGAAGATTCAGCTTTGCCACCACAGAAATTAATTATATTTTAAAGTATGTTCAAATAGAAAATCAACTGTTCATTGTTAATTAATGTTAATTAAGATCCATAAATTTTTTTCCCTTTTTTGATCAATTTAAAGGCAGGGTATGTGATTTTTCAAAAACACTTTAGAAAACTGATTCGGGCCGAATAGCGAAACAAACTTGAGGCCAATCAGCAGTAAGGGGCGTGTCTACTCGTTACCTTGGTTGCGTACGTATATGTGGGGCGGAGCTATCAAAATAGAGGCAAGACCCTTTTGGGGTAGGGGAGTGTTTGTTTTGGTGATTTCAAATATCAACATTGGCTACCAGAAATCACTTACTCTGCCTTTAATGCATCCTTTCTGAATAAATTTATTAATTTTTTATTTTTTTAATCTGAGCACAAACTGAACAGTAGTATATGTTTATTACATATTTGTGTGTGTGTGTGTGTAATAAATGTATATATACAGATGCATCTGCCTTATGTATCCAGTTTCTACTAGATTATAGATTAGTTGGTTTTGACGCACTGCTTTTGACGTCAACAACAAAAGATATGGAGACCATTTTCTCCTCCCTTTTAAGAGTTGACAAGCCGATTTATTCTACTGTCCTCACTGTGCGCGATTATATAGTTCCTTTTACATATAAAATGTCATTAGACATTTTTGATTACATTTACAACCAGAACTGTTAAAAGCATCTATAAAGCCTTCAATATAAGCGGGTAGGCTACATAAAGAGGACCCCAGCATGTGATTTCTCAAACAATGCTTTCCGTCGTATTACAGAAGAGAAAGTGTCAATGCGATGAGGGGAAAGAGACAAGGGTTAAGGTAAATAATGCCGTCTGTAGCGTGAAAGGGCACATTGGCTATACAATCTTTCCTTTAATATGGGAGCGGTGCGCACCTGCGATAAGATGATTCATTAGATAGGGCCCTGGTCTGACAAGCCTCATCGTTCAAGCCTCTGGATACTGATGGAACAATTCTGCAGCCGGCCCCGTAAATATGACAAGGTCAGCATTTTATCCCCTGCACTCCCACACTGCTGTCCAATCTAAAAACAATGCCCCTCTCGGACTCGCTCTAACGGGCTAAAGACTGGGCACGAAGGTCAGTACTGAAGACTGGATTTGGGTATCTAGGTTACATTATACTAATAAAGGAAATGATGTTCAGACCGTTTACTTGTCCTTCGACTCACAGTCCTGTGATTAATGTGCGGCAGACTTCAGCTTACATGTGCATTTCATATGTGCACAATCGTTTAAAAGTGCTGTGTGTGTGGATATATGTACCTGTCCTTGTGCATTGGTGACCAGTTGTCCAGTGACCCCCTGCAGGCTGGAGAGAGCATTACCAAACACTTGTGACCCGGCAATTGAACCCATGGCTGCTGCTGCTGCGGCAACCACTGCCTGACTGGCCAGAGGGTTGAGCTGAGGAAGTGAATACAAAATAAAAATGAATGATTTGGTACATTGATTACAGCAAGAAATGATTTAATTCTGCAGGCATTATTTATAAATAGTTTAAATGAGGTGACAGCTTTAAATTAAACAGGTACATTTATACCTAACAGAACAAATTATACTTAAAGAATAATGTTCTGTGGATGAACCATATGGATAACCATGTATAACCATGGATTACTTTTATTTTAAAAGGCACTTTTATAGTTTACATTTTTAAACAAAAAAATTGAAATGTAGGTCCACTGAAAAATGTTTCTTTTTAAAATGAAGTATTTAACTATTGCAAATAAAACACTTCATTTCAACCATGACATTTTTTTTTGAAAATAAAGCTGATTTTGTTGTTCAGAAAAATTACATAAAAGAAAAAAAAATGCAGCTAATGTTTTTTTTTTTATAAAAACATATCTGATCCCATTAATTTTTTTCTCTAATTTTTAAATCACTTCAGAGATAAATTACTTTAGTAAAAATTAGTGTGAATATTCCAGATAGATAGATAGATAGATAGATAGATAGATGGATAGATAATCTTTTTTTGCTTTGTTTTACTCATTTTAACCCATGTGGTTGATTTCTCCTCATTGTAGCAATTTGCCATTGTCAAAAACTCACATTCAAGCACACATACAAACGCACAGGTGAATAAATCAAGCTAACCTCCTAATAAGCCAGGTGAATGCAGTGCTTATTTGGTTGCAGGGCTGCAGAATACAGGCTTATTAGGTTCTTTAAGTAGATCAAGAGCTCACGCAGGACTGCACACAGACTCCCCAATTACTCATCACAATGAGGCAGTAATGGAAACAGTGCTGCGAGCAGACAGAGGAGAACAGGCGCGGTGACAGCAGACAGAAAGAGTAAAAAAGACAGCATATCCTAATGGCAGTCAACAGTGATATAGACAGCAGGTTATTTCTGAAATCAAATTGATATTCTTTTTTGACAAGTTCTGAGTTTGCTTTTGATATGAATCACAAAGCGTATAATCCCAAAAGATGCTGTCAGTACAAGAGTTCACCGGTGTACGGTGATGATATTTTTGATGCCATTGTGCTTTAAAGGGATAGTTCACCCTGTAATTAAAGTTCTCTCATCATTTATTCACCCTTACAGCATTTCAAACCTGTATGACTTACTTTCTTCTGTGTAACATGAACAGAGAAATTCTAAATAATACATTGGTTGCTTTTTACCATGCAATTAAGTCTCTTATGCTCAGCAAGACTGCATTTATTTAATCAAAAATACAGTAAAAACTGAATTATTAAGAAATATTTTTACAATTTAAAACAACAATTTCTATTTTAATATCATTTAAATATTTTAAAATTTATAAAAATGTTAGGGAAATGAATTTTCAGCGGCCATTACTCTAGTGTCACATGATTCTAATATGCTGATTTGATGCACAAGAAACATTTCTTATTACTATCAATGTTGAAAGCAGTTGTGCTGCTTAATATTTTTGTAGAAACCATGATACTTTTTTTTTTCAGGATTCTTTGGCAAATATAAAGTTTGCCAAAGAAGAACAGCATTTGAAATAGAAACCTTTTGTAACACTATAAATGTCTTTACTGTCACTTTAATGCATCCTTGCTGAATATAAGTATTAATCTTAATGCTTAAAAAAATGAGCCCACATGTTTGAATGGTACTGCAAAAGCATATTAAAAGCACCATAAAATGTCAAAAAACTAATGTGCTACATTACAAGCTCTCCTTAGTATGTTCATAAGAGCTCATAAGGAAAGTAGTGATTCACAAATGATTCGTTCTTTTGAGTCATATATTTTAAACACTGGACTGATCCGGTTCTCCAGTTTGACTCGTTGACTCAATAAACCAATCCTTTTGCACACTTATGAAGCTTATGAAGCATTGCCAGAACATTCTTTCAGCTATTTCCTTTTTATTTTGTGGAAAAGAAAGGTTTGGAATGACATGAGGATGAGTAAATGCTCATAGAATCTTAATTTTTGGGTGAACTAAAGAAGTAGCAGGATGAACTAAGAAAGTAACAATGTCTAACAAATTTCAGCCTATATTCTCCTCCTGTTTCCTGTCTCCTCTATCCGCACCCACCATCTCTCAGCGGGGGCCATTCAGCTTTGTTAAAGTGAGAGCATTCAGCTGCCATTCATCTTTCATCTTATCACACCATCATATATTACCAGGCTCTCTGAAATCAAATGATGAGAAAATACCACGGAGCGATCAATACTTTTTCATTGACAGTAAAGGTTAAGCACATTAAGAATGACACCGCATTTGTCTTATGAAATCATATTTCATGTTGGTGGCCTAAAATTGGCTGAGATTGATACTATGTCCCCTGGACTGAAAGTCACCCTTTTTTATCACTAATCACAGAAATCGTCTCTTTGTGGCCGGCGTTTCTTTGTCCTTCTGCAAAAGTCAAGTGCCAGTTGATAATATCAGCGACCCAAAATGTTAAGGGCAACGATTTTAGCTCCTCAATGCCTCACCATGTGGCTATTGTGAGTGGTAAAAGCTCTCAGAGACTTCAGGACATTTCAGCCTTTCATCTTTAGAATTTGTCAGGAGATTTGCAAATTATTCTTCTGTACACAGAGGCAGCATGGAGACGCTACTTTAAAACAACTGCAAATTGTTTCTCAACGCTTCGTCTAATGCTCTCATCCTTTTTATTGTCACGCATTAGTCAAATTTCAAATCACTTGCGATTTCCTGCCGAGTAACGCAGTGACACCGTGAATGCTTATTCTGTTAAATAGAAAAGCAGAATAGCTTTGTGATTGCAGGAAAGGTGTCTGCGTAGGGAGCATCTTATCTTGGACTAACATCTTCAGATAATAAAAACATGTATTTCTGAGTGGGGGTGAGATGCAGAGAGAAAGCACACGTGAGAGAGAGATGGACAAGGATGGCAATATCAAGCAGGGATTGAATTCATAGATAATCCTCTCACCCTATCTGAGGGCAAACACTCTCTCTTTCTCTCCCCTTCACTCTCTCTCTGACGGAGTAGATGAAACACGTTCTCCTGGAATGATAAGAAGGTCAGTGAATTATATGAGCTGATACATATAGGATCATCTTTGATGATCCACTGACATCTGAATCTGCTTTAGTTCATTTCCTAGCTTAACTTAAGAAGAGAGTCAAACACTGTCTCAGAGCAAGTATCTTAAAGATGAAGTGTACACCCTGTCCCAAATGTGTTTTCAAGCATCAAATTGTAGTCTGTTTGTTTTTTAATTGATCAGTATTGACTGATATTGGATATTTTTAATTGTGCAAGCTAATTTATTCAATTTTAACATTTAGATTTGTAATCATCTAACATATGAATATGTGTTTTACTGTACATGCTTTATAATGCTGTGAATTGATGCATCACTTTTAGCTTTTAAAATCAATAGTTTTAAGTATGTTAATATTTAAACATTTAGTTTAGGAGTTGTGGTTCCTTGTCCCTATTGCCTTGGACTTGCTCAGTTTGGGTTTAAAAGACAATTACTATTACTGATTTCACTGGACTGATACTATCAGATGAGAATTTGAACTAAATTGAGCTGGATGATGACTAACTAACATGTGCGCTATTACTGTATTGAACTGAATTGTGTAGAATAATGACACTATTGCCTTCTGTAAAACTGCTTATATTTGAAATGAACCTGTTTCATAATTGATGAACTGGAGCATTGACACAGTAATTGAACTGAATTGAAACAACACTGAACAAAATTCAGTTTAATAATGACACTAATGTCTTCTGTAGAGCTGCTTTCTAGTTGACATTTAAGTTGTTTCACAAATTATGAATTTTACAATATTAACAATGTTATTTTCCATTTCATTACACCAAATACTGTTCTTTTTAGCAGCATCATATGACCCCTTTAATGTAAAAGCTGCTTTGAAACATTGTATAAATAGCTATAGAAATAAATGCAACTAGAATTGACTATATACAGCAACAATTTTAATATTGGTCTTTTATCAGTTATAGGCCATTCATTATATCAGTATCAATCAGAATTTATATTATTTTCATTTTCTGTAATATGTAACCCTTAAAAGATTAATTGAACCAATGATCTTTATAGTTTTTTTATTTAAACTTCAAATTAAGTGGACGTTTAAGACTAAGTAAATACTGCTTTCTTTAAACACTGTATGCCACAGAGCCTAGACCAGGGGTAGGCAAGTTCGGTCCTACAGAGCCGTAGTCCTGCAGAGTTCAGCTCCAACCCTGAAAAAAAAAACTCACCTGCCTATAGCCTTAGTAATCCTGAAGACATTGATTAGCTTGTTCAGGTGTGTTTGATTAGGGTTGGAGCTGAACTCTGCAGGACTGCGGCTCTCTAGGACCGAACTTGCCTACCCCTGGCCTAGACAATTGTTTTTATATGTTTGGTATATATTGAAAAGGCCTTATTATTGTTTACTGTTTCATTCTTGTAATTTTAGGAGAGATCAATAATATTTAAGCCCATTATAAAACACTCAGTAGCACAGCGGGGCAGATTAAGACTCCATAATTTGGGGGGGCAGCAGGAAGGTAACATGGAGAATGTGTGGATTACAGGGGATTGCAGTGTTTGTCATCTAAATAGGTGATTTTCCGGCAGGCTGCCTCCACTTGGAGCCATGTGGGGAGGCAGGAAACCGTGTTACCGCTCCACTATTTGTGTTGATTGTATCTTTGTGTGTGGATCTAAACAGCTGGCATCCTTTTTACAGAAAAACAGCAGGTAAACCTCTGGGTAAATGTGACAAAAACACCTGTTCTTTCTCTGTCTTTTTTCTCATCTTAGGTTAAAGTTGAAGGAGTTTGATAGAGAGGACTTGATCTAATACATTTCTAATGTTTTTGTCGCTTATGCTCACCAATGCTGCATGTTGCAACAATTTAAATTAACTTTTGTTCTTTTTTAAAATCTATTTTAAAATATAATTTATTCCTTTTACATTGTTCTTTGTGGTAACAATGTAAAAGTCTTTTTTATCAATATAATGCCTACTTTCTGAATACAAAATCGTTCAAATCTTTATAATTAGTACAATTTATTTTACAGTGTTGTATCTGTCACAACACAATTAAGATATCAGCTAAAGTGACAGAATTAAGCTAAACGGATACATTTACATACACAGAAAAAACACAAACATAGTAATTAATATAATTGTCAAAAACAGTGATGATCAGAAGAATTTAAATAAATATTTCTCTATAAAAATATTTTATAGAGAAAAAATACCTACTGTAAGGTATACCTAAAATGCCTAACAGGGAATTCTATGCAATGATTTACATGAATCAGTGACAATTTTTTTAAGTAGTTGCATGACCAATATAAACTAAACAGTGTCTTCATTTGCTTGGCTGTAAAGTTGTGTGTATAAACTTCATAATACCAGTGTTTTGTTGTGCTACATCGCTACTCATTAGATAAAGTTAGTAAAAGCTTGTTACTGGAAAAGTGACACTTTTTTGAAACATCTAAACTACTAAACAAAAAAAAAGAAAGAAAGAAAGAAAGAAAGAGATCCTTCTTACACATGTTTTGCACCTCATGGCAAAGTGGGTGAGTAAATTTTTAACTCTATTAAGTTCTGAGAGGCCTGCAATGGTTGTTTGACCAGCAGGGTCAGATGGAGCAACAACCCATGTAATCTCCTGAACATGGGAAAAAACAGCTTGCCGTTACCATGGCAAGGGACTTCTGGACATCAAAGTAAGCACTCCAAAAGCTAGAGTTCATTTTTTTCACCTTTTCCGTTCAGACTGCAAATTTAGACTTAATCGCTTTCTCTGCTAATACAATAGGAAGAGGCAGGCCTCAAGGGACAGGGTCCTGCTAACACTACAGGTTAAAAAAAAAAGCTAAAACACCTCTAAAGATAAAATAAGTTTTAAAAAACCCTATGTTGGCAGGATGTAGGAAATCAATGTCATAGTAAGATAATACATATGATCTGCTTTAGGACAATATTTGTATTGTAATTTGGTTAATCTGTAATTTTGTCTCGTTTAAAAAAAAAACTTTTAAACCTTTAAAACTTGTTTTCCCTGAATATAAATGTAAAAATTAAATAGATTTTTCTTACCCCAATGTCCAACTTTTTCTTTAATAAAACCCAGTAAATGTTTAGATTTATGTCTTAAAGAAAAAATACTTAAAAATAGCTAAAATACTGTAATTCAGGATATATTATCTGAAAATCGTATCACTATTTTAAAAAAACTGGTAAACTGGTATGCAGGTTTACTTTGTAGCTTTAAATAAGACAATAGACATTGGCTTCAGTCAATGACTGCTATTAAACATCTAAAAAGCCCAAACAAAATAGTTTTTGCAGGAAAAAAAATACCTTAATTCATTATCTGAAATCATATCATTTCACACACAGTGCTTGAAGTGGAAAAAAAGAAGTGCCGGTACAAC
>NW_015655770.1:895-2871 GCF_001515625.1 Sinocyclocheilus rhinocerous | reverse complement strand
TTTTAGGAGGGCGTGGACGAGTCTTAACTTTTATAAAGAATATCTCTTTGGGTTTGAGACTTTAGTCTTTGCAACTTTAGGGATCTTATCTATTCACGAACAGCTTGTAACACTCCAAAGAGAAAGGAAAACTTGAAATCGCATCATATGACCCCTTTAATTAGTATAATCAATTGTATGACCCCTTTTACATTAATGATCTCAAAAACCTGCTTTTTTTCATTTTTAAGGTATTGTCTTCGTTATAATGTACTGATTCAAATTAATAATTAATTATTATTCTGCTTCTCCTGACATGCTCTTGCACCTCACACAATTTGGCTGAAAGGATAACAGTAGCCTATAGTGAAACAGGACAGCGCCCAAACATCCTCACATTATATTATTTAGTGGAAACATTTTGACTTTATTCTCGAAACATTTTGACTTTATTCTCGAAACATTTTGACTTTATTCTCGAAACATTTTGACTTTATTCTCGAAACATTTTGACTTTATTCTCGAAACATTTTGACTTTATTCTCGAAACATTTTGACTTTATTCTCGAAACATTTTGACTTTATTCTCGAAACATTTTGACTTTATTCTCGAAATATTTTGACTTTATTCTCAAGGTATTTTGATTTTATTTTCAAAATATTTGGACTTAATTCTTGTCATTTCAACTTTATTCTCAAAACATTACAACTTTATTCTCATAATTTCGACTTTATTCTTGTAATTTTAGATGTTTTTATTTTTAACGTGGCACTAAAATGATATTCGTGCCTAAAAACTTTTTTGTACATTTTTTAATCTGTTTTTGAGTAATCATGATTTCTGAATTTAAAAGATTTAATTAAATTCCATTCATTCCAATACTGTAATTCTCAGTTTATATAGAAAGCATAGGTTTCCGCCCTCTAGGGATGGGCGATACCTCTTATTTTATTTTCGATCCGATACCGATATTTTCAAGCCCAGTATCGTTGATATCGATACCGATACCTCTAAACTAAACTGATCTTTTAAATTATTAAAAGAATATAATCAGTAATTATACTCACTTAATATTAGATTTTAAAGCCATGTTTTTAACATTTCATAGACCTTTTTTTGTTTACGCTGTCAAAAATAAAATATACTATAATTGTATTTTAGCCCTTTACGGGGCAGTAACCTCAAAAGAGCAACTATACCCCTAAAAGGGAGCATATTAGTACCATACAAGTATGCATGCTTTAAGGGTAGATAAGTTACAAAGGTGCACCTTTGAGGGTACCTCATGAAAAATAAACATGGTGTTACATAAGTACTAAAATGTATCATTATTATTATTACCATTGTAAATTTGTGGTTACTGCAGTTTTACTACAAATACTGTGGTTACTGTAATAAAACCATGGTTAATTTTTGTAAAAGGCTGCCAGGCTGTTGTACCCCTAAAGGTGAAACTTTAGCATTTTTTTTTTCTGACAGATTTATTAACAGCAATTACAGAACATAACACAATCCATTTGAACTTTTAACAACCAGTTTAAATAACTTGCACAAACTAGCCAGTTTAAATTAAATATTACATGTACACAAAAGTTTGGGGTCAGTAAGATTTTGTAATATTTTTTTAAGTCTCATGCTCACCAAGGATGCACTTATTAGAACAACAACAAAAAAAAACAGTAAAAGCAGCAATATTGTGAAATATAACAATTAAAAATAACTATTTTCTATTTTAATATATTTTAAAATGTAATTTAAAATGCATCTGTGATCAACGCTAAATTTTCAGCATCATTACTCCAGTCTTCGGTGTCACATGATTCTTCAGAAATAATTCTAACAGCATTTGCTGCTCAATAAACATTTATTATTATTATTGCTGCTTTATATTTGTGTGGAAACCGTGATGCATTTTTCAAAATTATTTTTATATATAGTAACAATGTTATGTAATGTAATGTAATAATGTGGCATGGCAATGGTTTCTTAAAGGGGT
>NW_015655770.1:0-438 GCF_001515625.1 Sinocyclocheilus rhinocerous | reverse complement strand
AACTGATTCTTTTCAATGAACCTTTTAAATCGGTTGGCAAATCACACCAAACGATTCATTGACCAATTAGAATGAACCGATTGCAGCTGTTCTCGAGTCGACAACTCACTGATTCAAATGAACCGTTTAGTGCGAGTCTCCAGTTAACTGAATTCAGAAGTAAGAACCGGGAGATCTTGTGAGCGCACGCACGACTGATGCTGCTAAATGTAAGTTACTAATGTAGAATTTTGGGATTCATTATTGTAACTGAAAATCATATTTAGGTCAAAACTGTCAGTTGTTTGTGAACTAAATCTGCTGTAAAGGGCAACTTATTTAAGCCCACTGAAATGCTTGATTGCAGACACATCAACATCAGTGTCTCTATGTTTTAGGTAAAAAAAAGAAACCAAACATTAAAATAACACAGACTAAATAAAATAACTCATGCACGTT
>NW_015655769.1:1121-1235 GCF_001515625.1 Sinocyclocheilus rhinocerous | reverse complement strand
GTTCCCTATTTACCCCTAGATTAAATGGGAGGACGTAACAATTGTCATTAGTATATGTCCCCAAAACCTTCAAACCGGCTGTTATTAAGCCTCTCATTAAAAAACCACAACTTG
>NW_015655769.1:0-945 GCF_001515625.1 Sinocyclocheilus rhinocerous | reverse complement strand
TGATGGACAGCCAGATGAGACACAGGGCCTATGACTGATCTAAAGTATCCAGATAGAAATTTGTTACCTATTCTTAATGGGAAAGTGCCCAAGCAACATTGCTCAAAAGAGTTGCCCCATGTATCATCAGCCTAACATTTGAAGCTACGGTATGTTTAACTAATGTGGGGTAATGTGAAGTATGCAATAATAGGATTTATTCATGCTTTTTTATGCCAGGTTGGGGTAATACACTGATTTTCTGTCATGGTCTATGGACCCCCTGAATTAGCCTTGGCCACCCCATGTATAAAACTCTAGCTCCGCCACTGACTGCAGCCAAGTGACTTTGTGCGACCCACCTTTTCTCACTGTGCGACGTACACGTGTTACAAATGTACAAGTTACAAGTGTACAAGTACATAGTTTGAGAACCCCTGATTTAGAGAACAGTGATTAGATCGTAAAGAATTATTGGAATAAATATTTTTAGAAGAAAAGCGATGCAATTACATTGCTAAATGTTGAGATCATTTAAAAATTAATTGCATTTAAAACATTTTGTTCAAAAGTTGTAGACGAAGCATAAATACAATCCATAAAAACAATGCCAAACAAAAAACTGGTAAGGTATTTAATTCATTAATATTTATGGAAAAACTACTGACAGAAATACTATCGGAGGAGATTAAAATACACGTTTTCATTTGATCAACCAATCACTATGGGTAATTGTGTGTGTTTGGTTCAAAAAGAACCGGTTCATTCGAGTCGTTCGTTCGAGACTACACTGCTTGCGTCGTATGCTTTTGAATCACTAAAAAGAACCGGTTCGCGACTACACTGCTTTGCCTTGTCCAAATACCCACACTTGCGGTCTTGGGCACTTGAGAGCGTGTGCGCGCGACAGGAAGTAAGTGCGCAAGACTCTCCCAGATCTTAAAAACGCCAGAGCGCAGTGCCCTT
>NW_015655768.1:0-447 GCF_001515625.1 Sinocyclocheilus rhinocerous | reverse complement strand
TCAGGGAGATAAGTGATGAAATGATGGGAGTAATTAATAGTGGTGTGGAAATAGAGGAATTAAATCGAATCGTTTGTGGAGTTATAATAGAAGCAGCAAAACAATCAATTCCAAGAAGTTTAGGGAATAGGAGAAAGAAGATAGTCCCATGGTGGACGGAAGAATGTGGGAAAGTAATAAACGAAAGGAACAAAGTTTTTAAAATACTTAAAAGAACACACAATTTTGAAGATTTAATCAAGTTTAAAAAGATGCGGGCAAAGGTAAGAAGAACTATTAAAACAGCAAAAAGGGAATATTGGAGATCATTTTGTGAGTCAGTGGGAAGAGAAACAGATATTTATAAAGTATGGGGCATGATAAGGAAAATGAATGGATTTAGGAGAGAGTTTAGATATCCTGCATTAATAAATAATGAAGGCACAGCTGTGACAGAGAAGGAGAAAG
>NW_015655767.1:1173-1276 GCF_001515625.1 Sinocyclocheilus rhinocerous | reverse complement strand
GTGTCCTCGTCGATACATGGGAAGCGGTCCTGACACGATGATCGTTGTAGCGGGCGATGTGCGGCGCACCGTCTCGATCAGGCTCCTGAAGTCCCTCTTCAGT
>NW_015655767.1:0-1097 GCF_001515625.1 Sinocyclocheilus rhinocerous | reverse complement strand
GGTGAAGCACGGCCGCTCCGGGGCTTTTCGTCGCCCTTCAGGATCGCGAGTATCTGCTCAGAAACATTGAGAACACGAGCACCAGGGAAACAGTGAGTGTGCACTTTACCTTCAGCTAACGTAGCACGGACGTGCCGGACGATGGAGTCTCCGATGATCACAGCGTCGCGTTCCGTCTCGTGGAGGGGAGCGAAGTGGTTCGGGGTGGAGATCTCGAAGACCGGAGGGGGAGAGGGCGTTGCCCAGGGCCTGGCTCGCCTCTTTTGCTGCGGTGCTCGCTCTCCGCACAAACGATTAGATTTGCGTCTAATAGCGCACATTTATATAGGTTAAACATTTAAACTAACATTAAGGTATGCTTGAACTGTTTTATATCTATATGTTTTATGTTAGGCAAGTCGTGATGATTTGAGAAGTCTAAATTGATCAAACATAGGCTATGATCAAGTCACTGTCTACTGCTGGCCGCTTGGTCGTTACTTTAAAAAACTAAAACTTATATTTTTATTGAACAAAAAAAATGCTCCAAACGTTTTTCTATATTAACTTAATAAAAAAATTACTAAATATATTCACTTTGACATTACATACAAAACTGAACTATTTTAATAGCTGAAACAGTAGTAAGCTGTTTTGGGAGAAGGGGGAAAAAAAAGACGGGCTCGGGCCAGTAATTTTGATGAGCTGTCGGACAAGGGCCAGGCTAGGGCCTATATTTGAGGGATGAGCTGTCGGACAAGGGCCGGGCTAGGGCCTATATTTGAGGCCCGTGCAGTGCTCTAGGAAGAAGGGTGGGGTCTCAAAATTAAAGATGAAAGATGCAACATAACACCAGCAGGGGTCACTCATACTTCATTAAATAAATAACAAACAGTTTATTCTGCCGAAATACATAATACATGAAACAGTTTTGATGCTATATTATTGATTGTTTATGTTGCTATGGGTGTTGCTCAGTGATACACAGAACCATTGGGTGAAGCGGTCATAGCCGTGCTGTATCCTGAATAAAACACAGCTGCTGACCAGTCAGAATTGAGGAATGGAACTACCCGTTTTATAATATGCTTTATTGCAAGTTTCATTTTATGTTCAAA
>NW_015655766.1:0-500 GCF_001515625.1 Sinocyclocheilus rhinocerous | reverse complement strand
TATGTTTAAATGTATCATTTACCTTTTTAAAAATTAATTTATTTTTATTATTATTTACCATTTATTTTTTTATTATATACCTTTTCTTCCCTCCATTATAGTGGGTAGTACTTACAGTTTTTTACATTTATTTTATTCCCATTTATATTGTTTAATCCATGACCCGCGCGGACTGGACTTTCTCTTCTGTCATTGTGTACGCACCTGTTGACTGTAAAACTTTGCAGTTGTGACGTTCAGCAATATCTGATGTTAGAATATGGTTGGGACCCAATATACTTGAAAGGGGACCTACCTTTAAGTAGGTGGCGGGAATGAGATGTCGGAAGTCTTGAGAGCATTGAGCTGTGTTGCTCGGATAATGTTTGCACTTTGGGGGATGTCTTTGGGGCCACAATTTTGAGTGGGTTTTTATTTTCTATTTATTTTTATTTTTTATTCCCCTCCTGTTTTCGGTCTTTTTTCTTCTTATTTCGCTTTACAGAAGGCCATACAAATTC
>NW_015655765.1:0-2665 GCF_001515625.1 Sinocyclocheilus rhinocerous | reverse complement strand
GTTTGGAGTGGGCGCCTCCTGCCGAGCCGGCCAGAAGCCGTCTGGTCGAGTGGTACCTCCAGTCGGACCACGGCCTAAAGGACACCCCGCAGAGGCCCCTTTTTCCGGAGGTGCATGACGAAATAGCAAAGTCGTGGAATGTGCTGCTCACCAGTCGAGTGCACAATCCAGGATCCTCCCTCCTGTCATCTGTGAATCCATCAGGTCTCTGCGCAGAAACAGTCTAAGGCCATTAGCCACTTCCTGCCAAAACGCGCCGGCGCGAACCCTTCAGCACGTTCCCACTCCTACTCAGCACAGTGCGCGGGAAGACCGCATGCCTCTTCTGCTGCTGTTTGGCGCGAACATGAGCCAGCGGTGAGGCCAAGACAGAAGAGCGAAGAGGAGAGAGGCCCCGCCCTGACAGAGGCGGTAGGCCACCGGCACCGGAATCGAAGCCGCGTTCCTGACACTGTCTCTCGGAGGAGGAAAGCTGCACCCAGCGCCGAAGATGAGCCACTGAAGAAGTCTGCTCGCTCCGCTGTGTGTATTCACCACGCCCCCCCGCCTGTTGCGGGTGGCGAGAATGATTGTCATGTTTGTGTTTTGACTGTTCCACTGTGCAGTGCAATAAAGTAAAAACATTTATTAAAAACTCACCTCAATATCAGGGCAATTTTCCTCCTCTCACTCCCCTCTCCCCATCACTCACTTTCACACTCGTGTGGTATTAAAATCCCCGCCCCGAACGGCGAGTTATCCGTCACGGTGTGCAGCCCGCCTCGCAGTTCACAGAAGCATGGCAGGTGCTGCCAGGGGTATCAGAGTGGGTTATGAAATCAATAAAGAACGGCTACACGCTTCAGTTCTTCCGCAAACTGCCCGTTTCAACGGTGTGTTAATGTCCACTGTACGGGAGCAGAATGCCTCAGTTCTGCAAGAGGAAATACACAATCTTCTCGCAAAACGCGCTGTAGAGACAGTGCCCCTTGCAGATCGCGAGAGCGGCTTCTACAGTCGTTACATTCTGGTGCCAAAGAAAGATGGCGGACTCCACCCACTCTTGGATTTGAGACCGCTGAATTGTGCACTTTGGAAGCGCTCATTCAAAATTATTACGCTGAATCTTCTCACACATCAAATGGGGAGATTGGTTTATCTCCGTGGATTTAAAGGATGCTTATTTCCACATTCAGGTAGCCCCCTGCCACAGGCGCTTTCTGAGATTTGCATTCGAGGGGATAGCGTACCAATTCACATTCCTACCCTTCTGTTTATCACTGGCCCCTCGTACGTTTACGAAGTGCATTGATGCTGCTCTCTCTCCTCTGAAGCAGAGCGGAATGTGCATCCTGAACTATCTCGACGATTGGCTAGTCTCAGCCCAATCAGAGAGCACGCTGCTCAGCGACAAGCTCATACTCCTCGCTCATCTTCAGAGCTTAGGGCTGACTGTGAATATGCAAAAGATCATGCTGGTACTGAGCCAGAACATCTTGTTTTTAGGAGTGGAGCTGAATTCACTGTATCGCCGGGGTGTTCCTATTGGCCAAGTGATCAGGAGAAAGACTGTTATGACAGATGCATCGAGCACGGGCTGGGGAGTCATATGCGACGGCAGACCAGCCTTCGGGACGTGGTCAGAAACGGAGAAGTTGGGGCACATAAACTGTCTGGAGCTCCGTGCTGTACACCTAGCGCTCGAGAGCTTTCTCCCGGACATTCTCCACCATCACGTTCTCATCAGGACGAACAACATGACAGTGGTAGCGTTTATAAATCACCAAGGGGGTGTGAGCTTGCGGCCGCCGCTGCGGCTGGCGAGAGACCTTCTTCTGTGGGCAGATCAACACCTCCTCTCCATCCGGGCAGTACATGTCCCCGGATGCCTGAATCACGGCGCAGACTTACTGTAGAGGGGCGGGGTGATCCACGGAGAGTGGAGATTGCACCCTTTGACAGTGAATATGATTTGGAGTGTATTCGGCAGGGCAGAGGTGGATCTCTTCGCATCAGTGGAGAACACTCACTACCCGCTGTTTTATTCACTGACACGGTCTCCCCTGGGAGTGGATTCACTTGCTCACAGCTGGTCGAAAGTACGTATGTATGCCTTTCCTCCAGTGAAACTACTGCCTCGCGTGCTTTGCAAAATCAGGGAGGAAAGGGAATCTGTTCTGTTAGTGGCACAGAAATGGCCCAACCAGCCGTGGTTCCCAGAACTTGTGGAGATGCTGGTAGCCCCCCTGTGGACTATCCCACTGAAGAGAGACCTCTCCGCAAATCATTTTACACCAGACTGCTTTCTGAATGAGGGACAATTCAAAGCAGGTTTTGCTAAAAAGTTCAAACTCAAGGATGGAGTACCCACTGTTCATGATCCAGCTGCACCTGCAGAAGAATTAAATCTCACACTTTATTTTTTATGATTACTTGCAAATCACCTTTGTTCTTCCACGGAAGAGAGGGGAGGGGTGAGCAGCAGGTCATTATGTTGCAGATATTTCATTAAGACCCTAAAGAATCATACCAACTTGTGGAAAAGGGGAATCCGATGTCCCCTTTAAAGCACAGCCTCCACAAAATCAGACTTACTTTGAGATCAATCTGAGGTTACAGTTTTTCTCAGTCGCTTTGGTGGATTTCTCGAATCATCCTTAATATTTGCAAAGAAGTATGTGCATTT
>NW_015655764.1:0-552 GCF_001515625.1 Sinocyclocheilus rhinocerous | reverse complement strand
CTCTGATGGCTAGCAGACAGAAGTTCATGGACCGGATTCGTGACATCAACTGAGTTGGGTCTTTATAGCCTTTGCTTTTCTTTATATTTGCACATTAAAATGTACCATATGTTATTCCATAGTACCATGCATTTGTAGGTCATGGTAACCACAGGTAAAACCATGAATGGCTCTTCACCTTACAGTAAGAAAAAAAAACTTTTCTATACAAGTCTGGAATTCATGAAAAAAAGTTACCTAAACACATTTAGTATGGAGATAAATGCAAAAACTACCATAGCTTCATAACAAAAAATAATTCTGTTATTATATTGCATTATTCCTGTAACAGTTAATACAGTCTTGAGCCCTGATTCACAGTGGATGTCTGATGGCAAGTTGGATGGAGTGATTTTTACAATGGCAACTCACAGACTCAATGCGGGCACCTTGTTGGAAACCGCTTGTTTAATATATTGCTTCTCCACAAATCCACTGCAAGAATTATGTTCTACAATTTTTTTTTTAAAACTGTGTATTATATCTATTCCTTTGATACATGAGTGATGTGTC
>NW_015655763.1:424-526 GCF_001515625.1 Sinocyclocheilus rhinocerous | reverse complement strand
CTGTCAGACTTTCACAATCCTTCATCACTTGAATTAAGATGATCACATTTCAACACATCCACCACAAAATCAGACTTTAGTACCGCCTTTTACTTTGAGATT
>NW_015655763.1:0-139 GCF_001515625.1 Sinocyclocheilus rhinocerous | reverse complement strand
TGAGATAGTTTTCTCAAAATAAGTAAAATGCTCATGAAGTGACTCTAGAGATTATGTTTATGTGTTCATTTACTCATATATTGAGGCGGCAGAAGCTGAAAACACCGTGAGCTTCAGTAGGCCTATGTGTAGTAAATGA
>NW_015655762.1:7881-15925 GCF_001515625.1 Sinocyclocheilus rhinocerous | reverse complement strand
TATCACACCTGATTCAACTCATCAGCTCATTATTGGAGACTGCAATAGCTGAAGTGGGTGTGTCAGATAGAGGCAGACATACAAAATGTGCAGAGCTGGGGGTACTTCATGGAGTGGTTTGAGAACCACTGCAATAGAGGATCCGGATTATCACCCCGTCCGAGAAGAGGTAAGCAACACCCTTTCCTCCATACATCCACGCTACCTGAAAGACCACAGCTTCCTGAATCCAACGATACCAGTTATGTGCAGATCGGACCTCCGCTTCACCAGATATGGCCAGGTAAGCCTTGGCCAATCAGATCGCATATGCTAATGAGGGTGAAGTTAAAGAGGGTGAAACTCATTTTTATCTATATACCTAACCCTAAACCTAACCCTAAACCTAACCGCCATAACCCTAAGCGATTAGAAACCTAGCCGGTTCAACTCGAGTACTGCTAAATTTAAGGCTGAACTAAACCACAGCCTAAACCTACCCGTCACAGACCCAGCGATGATAAACCTAACTTTCACTCTTTAGGCCCAATGCTTAGATAAGCCCAGCTCCTAGACCGGAGATAATCTCACACGATGTGGTATAGTCTGACAAGCGTGGGCCCGTGCACCTTTCCTCAGTCTCCCTATTCCAAACCTGCCTAGACGGGTACTAGGTTGGGGGGAGCTGTTGTACTTTTCCAAAACCTAACCTAACCCTAACCCTAACCCTACTGGATCTAATTATAATGAATACTGCTCATAAATTTACTTCAACTGGCATATTCTGTAATGATATCAGTGATCACTGTGTAATTGCTTGTGTCAGTAATACAAAAATCCCTAAGGTAAAACCTGTTTTATTTTTAAGAGATATTTAAAAAATTGAGGAACAATCCTTTTTTTGCATGATTTATACCATAGTGATCTTAGAAGTGTAACTTTAATACAGGATGTTGAACTGGCATGGGAATATTTTCAGTCAATTTTTCAGTACATCTCTAATAAACATGTTCCCATTAAGAAGTTCAGGATCAATGATAGGGACAATCCCTGGTTTTCAGGTAATCTTTCAGAACTAATTCATTTAAGAAGTAAATCATGGGCACAAGCCATATTTTCAAACACCCCTGCTGATTGGTCTACATTTAAATAGGTGCACATTGATGATTAGGAAGTCTAAATTAGAGTTTTATTTAAAGTCAGTCACAGAGAATTTAAATAATCCTTCAAAATTCTGGAAATTAATTAAATCCTTGTCAGGGACTCATGTAGCCTCTAGCCTTCCTAAATATATTCAGGTTTACGTAGATAAAATAAACAATAAAGTAGCTATGATCAACCAGTTAAATAAATACTTTATACATGCTGGGTCTGTATTTGACAGTTTAAATCCAAATACAACTGTCCCATGTTCAGTGATTACACCAGCTATTGGAAATCTGGATGTGTTTGTTTTTAAACCTGTTTCAGTAAATCAAGTTTGGAAAGCGTTGAAAGGAATTGATAACAAAACATCTGTAGGCCCAGATAACTTAGACCCTTATCTTTTAAAGGTGGCAGCGGAGGTTATTGCAGAGCCAGTTACTCATATTTTTAATCTGAGTCTTTTGTCGAATTTTTTACCTAAAATTTGGAAAGCTGCTAATGTTCTCTCATTATTTAAAGGTGGTGATGCCTCAGACATGAACAATGATCATCCGATCTCTAAACTCTCGATTTTGGCCAAGATTCTTGAATATCAGGTAAATTTACAGTTAAAACAGTTTTATGTGATAATAATATCTTAAACTCTTTTCAGTCTGGTTTTAGAGCTGGCCATAGTACCATTACTGCTGCTACGGTAGTGGTAAATGACATTATTGGTGCCCTGGATAAAAAACAGCACTGTGCAGCCTTATTTGTGGATGAATTGCTCCAAACTTAGCAGTGTTGGTTTCGGACTAGGGATGTTGAATTGGTTTAGAAATTACTTGGTAGACCGTATTCAGTGTGTTCATGTGGAGGATCTCAAACCAGATTTTCTTGATATATCTAAAGGGGTTTCCCAGGGTTCCATTTTGGGACCTATTTCATTTTCTTTTAAATGTTTCATATGGATTAATGGTTTATCATGTTTCATATGGATTAATTTAACAGAGAATATTTGTTTTGGACGTGACTTGCTTCATTTAAAAGTAGACATTTCAAGCTTTCTATACATTTCTCATGTCTTTGAGGCAAGTATTCACTGAGATTCACTGAGAAGTATTCTTCATCATTGTTGTATTCTGTGGATTTGTTTTGTTTGTAATAAAGTGCTGCAAAAAGATTGCCTCTCCTCATTGACCTACCGTGACTCTTATGTTTCATGAATTTGGACACAGTAATAGTGCAACAAATCATTTTCCATCAGATTGGTGAAGTCTGTTCCATCAGAGAATATTTAAAGAACCAAAATCATGGAATGACAAGTGAGTTTAGACAAATTGATTAGTTTTTAAATTTTTTTATTTGATCAGTTTGGAAAGTCAAATATTTAAATAATTACATCTTAGCATAGTTTGTGACATCAACACAAATATAATAATGGACAAATAAAGGAAAGTGTGAATTATCCGTCAATGGTTTTCAAATTCAGTAAGTGACCATTTGAGTAAATGTGAGTTTATGCAGAACCAGTCTTTATCTCATTCACTTTTAGACAAGTTAAGGCACAAAACGTTTCTATGTACAACACATTTCATACACAGCAGTAATTTAATTTCGCTTTCCCTGGCCATGCAAGATGACCCAAAGATAGGCGGCCTGAAATTTTGCTTGGGTGACTGACTTATAATTTTCAATGCTTCTTCAATCTTCTTAAGCTTGCGCCCAAAGAGACTTGGTTATTAGGTAGTACTTGGTGCTCTGATTTGGTTAAAGGGTTACTTGAAATTTGAGAACTACTGAACTATGGCATTAATGTGAGTCTTCAAAGAAAAACTGATTTTCCGTCCACATTTTTGTAAAATGAGACAAGGTGCAATATCTCTATTGCTCAGCGGGGGGATGCAATAAGATCATAGAATCGAGGCATGTTGCCAAAGCTGCTGAGTTCAGGACTGGTGTCTACTCCATCCGGACCCTTTGGACTGCTAAAGCTGAATTTCTGAAGCAGAGACACGATGAACAGAAAGAGCTCCATACGAGCCAAAGACTCACCCACACAAGAGCGTTTACCTGCAAAGATGCAAGACAGAATAAAAGATCCTGATCATTAATTCTATTTATCCTAAAAGTTATAGTACCTCAATTTGAAGCTTATCTTAGGGGGCTGTTCTGTAATTCTAGAGGTCTGCTTAACCTAGGTGCTGTGCTGAAAATCCTTTATTTGATGTAGTGTTCCTGGTCAAAAATGATTGCTTATAAATCTCTCATTATGCTATACTGTTGCTAAATCTTGGATTCAGTATTTTTATCAACTTGTCTTTCAATAAGCACAAGTTTTGTATTCAATATATTCAATATATATATATATATATATATATATATATATTGTAGAAAGAACTTTGATTAACTTTTGTTTCACTGATCTAAGATTATGCACCTCAGTTTATTGTATATATTAGGGCTGGGCAAGTTAACGCGTTATCATGTTAACGCATTAATTGATTAACGCCGACAATTATTTTATCGCGCATTAACTCAGTTTTTTATTATTATGAAAGTCCGTTGCTCACTGGCTCTGAATACACATTCAGACAAACCATGGGTCACAGGAGGGTGGGATGTTGATCAGTACTGGCTTGGGTGTCATCACACGTCTCAACCAATAAGAGCATTTGGGGTGGGCCTAAGACTGCAGCAGCGCTCACATGAACGGCGCTCAGGATGCTGTGGCATGACCTTAAACAGTCCATTCATGCTCGAAAACCCTCCAATGTGGCTGAATTAAAACAATTCTGCAAAGAAGAGTGGGCCAAATTCCTCCACAGTGATGTGAAAGACTCATTGGCAGTTATCGCAAATGCTTGATTGCAGTTGTTTCTGCAAAGGGTGGCACAACCAGTTATTAGATTTAGGAGGCAATTACTTTTTCACGTAGTGCCTGGCAGGTTTGGACAGCTTTTTCCATTTAAATGTACACAAAATAACCAGTTTGAGTAAAATGCATTGACATGAGATTATTAGGAAATATTTTGGGGCATTTTGTAACAATTGCCATTGTACGACAATATAATCTAGTAATCTCCAAGATAAGAGGAGTTGACCACTGTATGTGTTCATTCTTACCTTTGGTATTATGTAACCTCTAAATGAGATGTCACGTGTGGCATAATGGGGAACATTTAGTGGGACAATGTCAAGATAGCGCTGTACTTCATGAATCACAGCATCAGTGAAGGGAAGGGACTTCCTGTCATCCATTGTAGGGATTCTATTCTGTCCAATAACTTGGTCAATCTCCCTCTGCATTTGCTCTGAAATATATCAAAATGTCATTGCTATTCTTATATATGTTTAATAATTGTGGGCTAAATAATAACAATAAAAAACAACTATACACCAGATAAAAATAATAATTATACACCAGATAAAAATAGCTAAAAAGTATTCCTGTAAAACGAACACGCACTACAAATGCAAGATTTTTGTTTAATATTTTAGACAAGAAATCAGTGATCACAGCACATGACTGTTACCAATGCTCTTGTATCAAAGATGCTACAATATGTTTCAAATTAGCTTGAACAAAATTATTTGAAATCTGGTGGATTAGTCTCCATCTGTACACACTGTCCTGACAAGCAGGAAAGCAATTGTGAATAACGACTAATCAAACTATGAAACAGTGAAAGAGTGCAAGAGAGAAAGAGAGAGAGAGAGAGAGAGAGAGAGATTGGAAAGTGAGAGCAAAAAATTAAATAAACATCTAACTGTCTTCCTGGACACTTATCTATATTCTTGTTTTGTATGTGCACCAACACCACATAAAATGAGACTGTGGACCGAGGACCGTGATTCATAGTCTTGTAGTGTGCACTTAACAGCAAGGAGGGCAACTGTAGTCCCTATGTATGTCTTTTGAACATACCCTGTATGTGGGGGTGCTTGATAAGAAGCATCAGGGCATATCTGAGAGTTGTGCTGGTGGTCTCTGTACCAGCTATGAACAGATTCAAAACTGTCCCCAACATGTTATCCTTGTGGAATTCTGTGTCAGGATTGTGTTTCTCCTGTTGTAGTACATAAAGAAACGGAACATAAATTGTATACTTTGCTGAACAATAGATAATATTGTAAATAGAAGACATAAGAAAAGAGGAACATCCAAAGAGTTTTACATTTTGCTTTTGATACCTGTTTGAGTTTGATAAGAAAGCAGTCAATAAAGTCCTTTTGGTCACCAAAATCCAAATTTTGCTCATGTTCCTTGATTTTCTTCAAGACGAAGGCTTTGATGACTTCTATCTCTTTAAACATGGCATGATGTCTACCAGGCAAGAGTTGCATTAGTTTAGGGAAGACGTTGTACAGCTGTTGGGGTTGAAAAATTAGTTAAGGAGACATTCACATTCTTTAAAGATCAACCAAGTTACTAGTTGTGAGCCTTGGCTATTTTGTCACACCCTGTACATTCCAAATTTCTGTCATGCTTTTATGAGTTTATCGTTTATTTTAGAAGTCCTATAAGAAGCCCTGTTAGCAACCTGTTTCCTTTTCCTTTTAACCTGAAAGAATATTTTGGGATTTCTTGTGCTTATCATTTTTGCTCCATAACCTGCCCCAGACTGTCCCATCAGCTCACCTGACCCTGGGGGCTGCTGATAAAGCGCACGAGCCTGGAGATGATCTGGAGCAAGTGCAGGAAGTTTTTGTCTTCATAATCAAAGCGCTGCCCAAACACCAATGAACAGATCACGTTGGACACAGCCCGGCTCAGGAAGAAGGCTGGGTCAACTGGTGTTGCTGAAGGAGAAAAAAAATGTTATCACACAACTCTGACAGCTGTGAGTGCAGAATGTGTATCACTGCAGTAGTAATGAACTCATGAGGTGGAAATGTCAAATGCTCTCTTCTCTCACATTTGGTTTCTTCAAAGCTCTCCAGCAAATGTCTGCTCTCTTCTTGAATCCACTGTTCCATTCGTTTTCGTCCCATTCCAAAATCCCTTAGCGTGGTGAGAGTGAACCGCCTCAGTTGACGCCAGCGATCTCCATTACTGATGGCCAAACCTGCAAACATGTAAGAGGTATCGAAATTTACAATAAACTCCATTAGACTGACAACATCTGTCAGTCCTATAAGACCGAATGAACTCTGAATGAACTTCTGAATGAACTCCATTAGACTGACAACATCTTTAACAAAAATTAACATTAATCTCACCGTAGCCCCTCAGAACTTTGATCAGAAATGGAATGGGAGCTCGGCCTGTAAAGTGCTCTGCCTGGTCCACTAGAGCCTCTTTCACTGTACCATAACCGACCAGAACCACCATTCTTTGAGGCCCGAGGTACACCGTCATTACAGGCCCATAAGTTTTGCTCCACTGTTTGAGAGAATACAGTTTACCATCACACACCAGTGCAAACTCAGCAAGTGTTTGAGCATTTCAGAATATATGTAATTTGCTACTCTAAAACCAATGTTTCACAAAGAACAATGAAATCTCTCTGTGGCACAGCTTAATCCACCAATGACAACTCTGCTATGATGCACTGGTAAACATCTGCACAAGACTAAAATGCAACAACCTTTTGTTGTAAAAATATTGTAGATGCAATTCACATGCTTATATTTGAAGCATAACATTCAGAAATACATAGTCCTGCTACCTCTTTTACCTGCATAAAGCTTTTAAAGGGTGCACGCTTGTCCATGATTGGTAGGTTGCCAATCAGTGGCAGTGCCAGTGGCCCCGGGGGCAAAGAAAGTCCACTCGCATTCCTCTTCCACCAGACCAACATCAACACAGCCAAGACTAAAACCAACACCAGTGAGCTAGAGAATTCCATCCCTCTTCTGTAAAATGTTGCTTACAGCCCAGTTTATATCTTTCTATGTTCTCTCAGTTCCATAACTCTTTGTTCTGTGTTCTCTATATATGAAGTGGAGGCAGAGCAGTTTGGGGGCAGTTCCAGCATGAGTGGAACAGAGGTAAGGCATGTGATCAAATACCTCTTGTGCACTTTAACCAGACTGCACCATAATCTATGTGGTGGAAAGTTGAATTTATTTATTTTTTCTCAGCAAAGGCACTTGCACAATGAAACTGTCATGCCCGTTTTAATCAGTATGGTCAAGAGAATTCTTAGCAGGTATCTCACCATTTAACATATTTTAATTTACATAAAAAAGACACAAAGAATCTCTTTCTCATTGGTTTGCTTATGTTATTTCTTATTTCATTTTTTCTCTCCTTAACAATTCTTGTTTTTAACTTTTTCTGTTGACCCACTGCTGATAACCTGTCAGCAATAATGTTTTTTTAATTTTTTTAAATTTATATTTAATTAATTAATTTATTTATTTTGTGTTATTGTCTAAGTGGCAGAGATGCATTGCTGCCAGGTATTGCTATGGTAACAAACAAACACAAGGCCCCCCCCCCAATAAAATAAACCAGAACTGCAACTTCCCACTTTATTAACTTCCTAAACTCTCACATTAAAGGGGTCATATGATGCGATTTCAGTTTTTTTTTAAGAAGATCTGTAAAGTTGCAAAGACTAAAGTCTCAAATCCAAAGAGATATTCTTTATAAAAGTTAAGAGTCAACCACGCCTACCTAAAACGGCTCATTCTAACACGCCCCCACATGTCTACGTCACGATGTGGGAAGATTTGCATAACACCGCCCAAATGTTCACGCAAAGAAAGAAGGCATAACTTTTATTCTCACTGTAGTATTGTTGTTGCCACCGCCGCCATGTCGTGAAGGCGCTGTGTCTTTCGTTGTGAAACGAAACTACTTTGGCCTTCCAAAATAGGATGATATCTGCTTCGTCATGCCTAGAGCTGATCCATGCTGGTCGCTGAGGAAATACATCAACTTAGTGCTGTGGATCGCCGGATCGGCTTTCACCGTGGACGAAGCCCGGGG
>NW_015655762.1:3910-7855 GCF_001515625.1 Sinocyclocheilus rhinocerous | reverse complement strand
AGGTATTCGGCCAATCACAACGCATTGGATAGCTGGCCAATCACAGCTCACCTCGCTTTTTCAGACCGATGAGCTTTGTAAAAATTGACGCGTTTCAGAAAGGCGGGGCATAGAGGAGAATACAGTATGTACAGTATGTGGAAAATAATGTGTTTTTTTAACCTTAAATCGCATAAACACATTTCATTACACCAAATACACAAAATAATGTTCTTTTTAGCAACATCATATGACCCCTTTAAGTGGAACAATAAGACAAAAGACGCTTATAACAACTGACGCTTATATCAAGAGAAGCTTACGGCAACATGTCGCAGGTGCATTTCTCTCTGAAGGCATGCCACTGTACTGTGGAGATGTTGAGTCAGCATCATCAACTTCATCTTTGCAGCCAACACTGACTCGGAAAATACTAGTTTATTAATAAATAATTAAAATATCTCCTTTATATATTATTTCCCCCAACACATTCATAGCAATTAATTTTGCCTGTGCTTTGTGGCAAGCTTTGGGTGCACTTTAGAATGGAATAGGCTATATATTAAAGGCTGATATATTTGTATATATTTGAGTAGCCTACTTTTAAATAATTAAATTAATACAAATGTTCAATTAGTCAACTAATGGTTTAAATGAATGACTACTAGTTGACGAGTTTTTTTTTTAAATTTTTTTTATTTTGAATAAGAATTTACTTGGGATGTGATTTTTTCATAATTACATAGATTTCCATTTTTTTTTTAGTCTGAGAAGTATGGCTTACGTGAATTGCATAAATCTGAGGAAAAAATGATGATGAAAAAACGAAAGGAAAAATGACATTTGTTGGAGAACAAACATATTTAAACAAAGATATTTAAAAATGTGTATTATTTATTTATTTATTTATTTTAATGTTTGACACACTTAAAGTCATGTTAGCAAGCTAAGCCATCAGTGTTGGGGAAGCTACTCTGAAACTGTAGCTTGATCAGCTACAAGCTACTCCTAAATTAGTAGTTAAGCTAAACTACTACAAAAAGTAGTACATTGAAACTACTTTCAAATTTTTTATTATTATTTTTTTTACAATTAACATTACAAATAACTAAATAATTATTAATGAAGAATTATAATAAAGTTATAAGTAAAATATTTGGGGTTTAAAACAAACTGTAATGCAATTAATTTTTCAAAGAATATGGTGAATTCAGGTTTATTGGGACAATTTTCCAAGCCATTTCAATTATAAAAAGTGTCCCAATCGTTTGATTTTGTAAACTATCCGATATACAGAATAATAAAATACTGTATAGTTATATAGTTATATTATCTTAAACTGACTGTCAAAGTGCAAAATTGCTACAAACGTAACATCAATGCAAGAACAAAATATATGCAAAATAAACTGGATACTGAGGAATCATAAAATAAGCAGGTTAAACTCACAGCTCATGCGGTATTTACTGACTGTGAATGGAGACGTCAATCATCAGCTGCGCGCATGAACACTGCGCTTTGCGTGAATCCCGCCACAACCATCCTTTGCCAATTGATAAGCACACTTCTATATCGCGATTTTATTTTCTGTTCGATTAGTGTTCATTACAAAACTGTGTGTGTGGGGGGGGGACAGATTATATTATGACCATTCATCATTGTAAAAATAGACATTTGATCCAGAGTGCAATAAAGAAGAGAAATTAATCAGTTTAAAAAGGCTATTATTCACCTCCTGTATGTGCTTTAAGTCTTCGACGTAGACTGCATTTTAATCTTTGTTTTGCGTAAATTATAGTTCCCGCCACAACCATCCTTTGCCAATTGATAAGCACACTTCTATATCACGATTTTATTTTCTGTTCGATTAGTGTTCATTACAAAACTGTGTGTGTGGGGGGGGGACAGATTATATTATGACCATTCATCATTGTAAAAATAGACATTTGATCCAGAGTGCAATAAAGAAGAGAAATTAATCAGTTTAAAAAGGCTATTATTCACCTCCTGTATGTGCTTTAAGTCTTCGACGTAGACTGCATTTTAATCTTTGTTTTGCGTAAATTATAGTTGATTCATGTGAAATATCCACTCCTGTACATCCTTTGCAAAACCATCAGACGATCTTTTGTCGGTGGAGAGACTGTAAAGCCACGCGATGCTTGATATGACAGCAGATGGCGGTAATAAACAAATTTAGTTTGTTATCTAGTCAGAAGAAGATGCTGCGCTGCTTCAGTGCATTACAGGCTCGTGACTCGTCAGAACGAAAAACAAAATGTAGCTTTTGGTCACGCTACACCACTACTTGCTGGAAAAAGTAGTTAGCTACTGGAAAAGCTACACTGTTTTAAAAGTAGCGTCGCTACTTGTAGCTAGCTACTCCCCAACACTGTAAGCCATTATGCAATTGCTTGACAGAATCATTTTGCTCTGTATATACATGTATTGCTTTATCTTGAAGAATTTGCATGACTGATAAAGCTAATCATTCATGAAACTTTGAGCAGCTATTCATTTGACCCACATCCATGTGTTTCGCTTTGACACACAAACCATCGCTGACCTTTGCGCTCTTGTAACCCTCCCCCAACCCATTGTACACTCATACAATGTCACCACAGGTGCCCTTGACTGGCCCTTTCCCTGATGAATGGATATTTAGGTACTACAATAATAACTTCTTGTTTTATAGCGTGGTGCCACCACTTAAGATAACTATACTCATGTTTGAGAATATATAGACATTTTGTGTCAGAGAATCGTGTGAGACACTATCTTTAGATTTTTGTTTTTGAACTTCTGTTTTTGTGGTGGCTCTGTATATTTATATAGCATCACTGTTGAAGAGTATTTAGCAGGTGAAGTGGATTTACTTATTGTAGAGTATCATGTGCATTGTAATGTTTGAAACAGACATCATAACAAATGTCAGTAGACTGCAAAGATTTTAAAACGAGCTGTTCATTCTTAAATTTGTATGACCTTATGTTCATGCTTTGGAAATACAAACCGGGAGACAGAAGAGAATGAGCGCAGCACTGAAAAGGGTCTAAACGTTTTCCTAATATCCTAACTCAACTCTAGTGAAGCAGGTAGACCCCATAAGAGTTATAACAAACCCAAAGGTTTATTGAATGAACAAACACAAACAAAAGAAAACAATAAACCATAAGACAGAAATATGTAAAGAAAGATTATTGAACTAACACAATGATGGAAAATCACAATACATTACTCACAGTGCTACCATACTTTATGCGACACCCCACACCTTCAAAAAATGCAATGACTAAAAATGGTCAGACCAAGAAAAAGAAATTCCGTTAACTCAAATACAATCAAATCACTCTTCTTAAAAATCCATTAGGACGTAGGCGTTGCGTGATTAGTGACGAGCGCAGAGAGAGAACAAAACAAAATGCCGTTCACGAATTAGAAGCACAAAACGAGGATTTGTAAAGAAAAATGTCGGAGGATTTCGATATAAGCCAAGAGGAGACTGGTTTTCCTTTGCTAAAGTAAGGAAACTTTGTTTCCTTTGCTCCTTTGCTCCTGCATTTCTCAGAGGCGTGCGCACAACTGTGCACAACCGTGCGTCATCTGTCTGAACGTCTTCCGTGTACCACAGTCAGCGGAAGTGAGAAAAAGTGTTTATTACATTATGGATATGGATATTTATCTTACAAAAACGCATGGATTCGCTACAGGAGGCCTTTATTCATGCCCCAGATCTGTGTGACGCACGTTTTATTACGGATGTGTGCACTTTATTTCACATCTTATGAACTCTTGACAACAAACACCCGCTTACCCCCATTTAAAGACTTGGAGGGGCCAGGACAATTTTTAATATAACTCCGACTGAATTCGTCTGAAAGAAGAAAGTCATATACACCTAGGACGCCTCGAGGGTGAGTAAAATACAAGCTAATTTTCATTTTTGGGTGAACTAACCCTTTAACA
>NW_015655762.1:3052-3828 GCF_001515625.1 Sinocyclocheilus rhinocerous | reverse complement strand
GCCCCCAGAATATTTTGTTGTATGAATATCTGAACATGCAATACCTCAAAATAAAGAACAGACCCTCTACTTAAAAAAAAAAAAAAAACTTTTATTCTAGCATTCTTTTTTATCAACACTTGAATATAGGTAGGTTTCATAAAAAAAGCAACATTTTGAGCAAAAAGCTGAGAAAATCGCATTTTTTTATCAAATACTACATCTGGATCATATTCAGTACTATTATCAAAGCACAGATGCATTAGATGGCTTCCTTCAGTACTCCCAAAGCTTGCACAGGCCTTTACCACTTTCTGGATCCACATTTCACTCTGTAACATTAGGCAGTTTTTATTTATATGCTTTTTTTTGTTGATTATCGCATTATTTTTCACATGCATATGTTTACATATGAGATCCCTCGTTTTTGCGTCTTCCTCGTCTGTGTTTTTAATCGGGACATTCTAGACTCATTCAGGAGCTGCTTAATAGCGCCCCGGAGTGTATGACAGCGAGAACGTGGAAACATGGAAAATTCCGTGTTTGTCTGTGAAGCGTTGTCTCATAAACCCCGGAAAATTTGTGTTTGGTGGGGAAAGAGTTAATACCTCATTAATATAAATGAGAATCCCAAACTCTCTGAAATGGTACATTTTGAATTGCCATTAACCTTTGGTGCACTTTTCTCCAAAGATTTGATATCAAAAGAGTTCCGTCAGCGTATACTCACTAATCCTCTTAATATGAGTCTAAAAAGCTCATATGCAGTCGAGCAGCAGAAGAGGACAGCAGTTTGT
>NW_015655762.1:1880-2913 GCF_001515625.1 Sinocyclocheilus rhinocerous | reverse complement strand
GGAAGCACTTGTTAGAAGAAGCAGTCGAGCAGCAGAAGAGGACAGCAGTTTGTAAGTGTTTTGGCTTGTTTTCTCATTAGATTTCAGCGCGGTTGTCATTGCTAGGAAACATTGTTTCACTTATTGTGTTTTACCATGGTAAATACGTGCTCAAGTCACGTTTGTTCTCGTGCGTATCGTGGGACTTTCCAGTTTCGGTTTGCTAAATAGTAAGGCGTGGCCAGCTGACTTCAATAACAAGTACTCAGGCAAGTATAAAATTGGGTAGTTCACCACGGCAGCCCTCGTGTGAAGGCCTCCTCGTGTGAAGACCGACGAGTGTAAAGACCATCGACTCTACCTGCGCGACTCCACCGAGCAAGGACACCGACAAGGCACTTGAGTATTTCTTTTCTCCCCTTTCTTTACTTTTTGTACAGCTTGTTCTCATATACTTGTTTAGGACAATTGTACTCACTATGTGCTTTCAAATCTCTACTATTACTAACACTCAGAAATCACGCACTGTATGTTGGAGGCAGACCAATCCTAATAATCTACGGCCTGTCCCTCTGTCCACTACTACTTCACTCTCTATTCCCATTGGTCTCTGGAACTGCCAGTCTGCTGTTAACAAAGCAGAAATTCTATAGCTACTCATTCCGGTCTCAACCTCATGGCCCTAACTGAGACTTGGATCAAACCTGAGGACACAGCCACTCTTGCAGCCCTCTCCACTAATTTGACTTTTTCCCACACCCCTCGCACGATTGGGAGGGGTGGAGGTACTGGTCTCCTTATCTTAAATGAATGGAAATTTGATCTTCTACCATCTCTTATAGGCAACAGTTCATTTGAATCACATGCAATTACTATTACCCACCCTGTTATAATCCACTTCGTAGTCATTTATCTTCCCCAACGTCAACTGGGAAACTTCTTGGAGGAGTTGGATGTGTTACTATCAAACTTTCCTGAGGATGGTACTCCTCTGGTACTGCTCGGTGACTTCAACATCCACCTAGAAAAACCCCAGGCTGCTGACTTCAACACT
>NW_015655762.1:0-1499 GCF_001515625.1 Sinocyclocheilus rhinocerous | reverse complement strand
TCTTCACTGCTAAAACGACATACTACCACAACAAAATTAACAACTGTTCTGACTCGCACACTTTTCAAAACTTTCTCTTCTCTTCTCTGTCCTCTGTCCTCATCAACTCTTACAGCTGGTCTGCTCTCGGTTACTGAAGCCCTGAGACTGGCAAGAGCAGCTTCCAAATCCTCAGTATTCGTCTTGCTGGACCTGTCTGCTGCTTTTGACAGAGTTAACCACCAGATTCTCCTGTCCACCCTCAGAAATACTGATGCTTGCCTACAAGACAACCACTGGCGCTGCACCAATATACCTAAACTCGCTAGTTCAAACTTATGCGCCCTCCAGAAGCTTCCGTTCTGCAAGTGAACGGCGCCTTGTGGTGCTATCCCACAGAGGCTCAAAATCACTCTCACGGACCTTTTCCTGTATGGTGCCCAGCTGGTGGAATGACCTCCTGATCTCAATTCGAACAGCTGAGTCTTTAGCCATTTTCAAAAAAAACATCTAAAGACACATCTTTTTCGCCAGCACATGACCAACTAATACTAGCACTTACCTATTCTATTCTGTTCTGTTCTATTCCAATCTATTTAAAAAAAAAAATAAAAATAAAAAATCACCCTAGCTACGTGTACTGTGCTAGACTAACTGAGACTTCTCTCGTTGGTCTGATTGCTTCTATTGTTCTCATTTGTAAGTCGCTTTGGATAAAAGCATCTGCTAAATGATTAAATGTAAATGTAAATGTAAAAGCTTGATGGCAGTCAGAGGTCCTGAAGAATTATCTTCAAACATAAAATCGTCCGATTGAAACAACCACTCGATAATGCACACTGAATCAGTCCTCAGTAAAGCCATGGTCAATCCCACATACAGGCCTGAGTGAGTCACTCCACTCTCCACTCGAAATTCCAGATCTCATCATAGCAAAAGTGGTAAAATTATTTTTTTTTTTTTGTCAGTTTAATTCACTAGCATTATCCCAAAAGAGTGATAGCACAGTTTTTATTATTATTATTATTATTATTTAATCCAATTGTTGTCTCTGTGTAAACTACAAAAATGGTAAAATGATAACATACTGCACATGCATATTACGTTTAGTCTATAGGTGAGCACTTGACAACCAAAACAACAATGGCGGACTACAGGACTGTGTGCACACATATTTTTGCGAATCTGCAAAAATATTTTCATTTTTGCGAATTCGTGTGAACAGGGATAATTTCGACAACGTTGAAAACATTTTTAGTACATTGTTGTCGTGTAATAATACCCTTAAGCCTTAATCCCAAAGTATACTTAGTTTTTGTACGCGCATGCTAGTGTTTACGTACAGTTAAATGCATGGCTTTTCAAAGTATACTCCATTTGATAGCATGCGCAAAAGCAGGCAGTCAACGCATGTGCTCTAGACATTACGGTTGAACCACTGATGTCACATGCACTATTTTAATGCTATTTTAATGTCTTGTAGCGTCTGGACCAATCAGACACACCATTTGTCATTTGAT
>NW_015655761.1:0-1030 GCF_001515625.1 Sinocyclocheilus rhinocerous | reverse complement strand
ACATAATAATAAATTAGTATTTAACATGTAACATTTACAGAAGATTCTCTACTGGTGACAGATCTGTTTGAGTCATGCAAAAAACAATGACTTTGTAATCTACAGTAAGCCTAATTTACATAAAATGAGGCATGTTTGACCTTAAAATAATGACAACTTAAATACTAGTGCCTTGCTCAACTGGAATGCAGGTGGTTTGTAAATAACAGTGTGTTGTACTGAAAGTGGCACAACTGTTTAGTGAATTCACCTCAAAAACCACCAAAGAGACTATCAACCTTCCACTGAAACATCGAATGCACAGTAGAGTACAATATTTTCTTTTAACTTACTAGTATAGTATTACAAAATGCCACACTGCATCAGAAGACTAAAATATGATGACACCTACAAACCATTACTCACAATGGCACACTCTGGAAACTATGACTGCTTTCTGCAAAGGCTACTATTTATTTTCTTCCTGCTCAGTAATATTCTCAGAAGTGAGGTAAAACACCCAAAGTATCATGGGAAATTCATTATTCTCTCTCACAAACTCTTAAAGCCCGAGAAGGTGATGTATGTATATTACTTCTCATACTATGTATGTCCATTTTTCAGCTCAGTAGCGACAGCTGTCACCTCAACAAACTGGGACAGAATGACAGTGTGACACTGATGTGTGGCAACCCTGTGACTATCCACCCCTGCATTCACCACTAGAGTCATGTCTTCTGCTTCACACAACACACCAGTATAACTGTCACTCTAGCTGAATCTCCCCACCAACCAGAAAAATAAAAGTGATATGCAATAACCAAAAAAATCGAACTTTTAAAGCATCAAAGTCTCTATGCAAACCATACCATCTCTGATCCAGCAATGGGTACAAGGTACGCTAGTGCACTAGTGCACTATCAAATAAAAAAATAATATATAAAGGAATCTATTCATTATATATTGTTTCAACTGGGAAATTAAGTGTTGTTCCAGCATGGTCCATAAAACTAAAATTATTATGATAGAACGATAGACAGACAGACAGACA
>NW_015655760.1:0-514 GCF_001515625.1 Sinocyclocheilus rhinocerous | reverse complement strand
GGAGATATTTTTTTTTGTTTTTGGAAAATATTACAAATATTTTTTTATTGCATTTTTTCTCAGTTAGCTCAACACCTTCTAAAATTAATCTTGGGTCTGTCACAAATAAAGAATTATAACAAATATGACTTTTGACAAGCTGACGAAGTGTTACAGGAATAGCTTTAATAACTGAATTCCTTAAAGTTTACGGGAAATCTGTAAATTGACATGAATTGTTCTTAAGTTAAAAGATTCCCAAAATTTTTATAAGATGATTAATGTCTCTGTTGAACCACTTTGTTAAAAATAAAGATTTATTTGAAGCAGTTATATTACCATTATTACAAATGAAAGGGGTGTAAGGAGAGAAATTGTGACAGTAAGCGAGAAGAGCTTGCTGATGAAATTTGGATAATTAGAATCTTGGATTTTAGAAATATTATAATCACGTTAACAGAAATTTTAGCCATCAATTTGATTAAAGAGACTGTAGCGAATCAACTCATGGGGAAATATGAATAATTAATCATAA
>NW_015655759.1:0-457 GCF_001515625.1 Sinocyclocheilus rhinocerous | reverse complement strand
AAAAAAACACACTTGCTTCTCTAATCTTTTTGCATTCTATCTATTGGTTTTCTTTTTATTTATTAAACAATTATAATTCTGACTACTGATTAACAAAAGCAAAAAAGGCCTCTAACACTAGCTTGCTCTATTCTTTTTCTATTCTATCTATTTTCTTTTTATTTATTATATGATTTAAAAAAATACTTGCTACGTTTACTGCATTAAGCTAACTGAGACTTGTTATGGCACTTGCATATCATTGCTCTTTTGTTGATTTTGATTGCTTCCATTGTCCTCATTTGTAAGTCGCTTTGGATAAAAGCATCTGCTAAATGTCTATTCAAATTTCCATCAGCCATTACTCCAGTATAAAGTGTCACATGATCCTTAAGTAATCATTCTAATAGCTGATTTATTATTCGAATTATCGATGTTGGCAACAGTTGTGCTGCCAAATATTTTTTTGGAAACTGCG
>NW_015655758.1:236-819 GCF_001515625.1 Sinocyclocheilus rhinocerous | reverse complement strand
GCTAGTAACTTTCCAGGACATTATCCATTATCCGTTGTAACCCTGTAGTCACAAAATACAATGCGTAATTAAAAATGCAGGTTAAAAAAAACCTGTGGAAAAATCAATACAGAAAATTCCTTCATATTAACATAGTAGATTGTGCACTATTTTTTACAGACTTCTTAGAGTGCGTTAGAGCATACTAACTAACTACTAATACACTGCTTAAAAGTATAATTGTTCAGACTGTGTAGTTTTAAAAGTATAATTGTTCAGAATGTGTAGTTTTACTTGTTTACTAGCTAATAATAAAAAAATGTAATTGTAATCGTTCAAAAATGTGTATGTTTTCGATAATTCAATGTATTTAAAAATAGTTATTTATAATTTAATATTATATTATGCATTTATATTGCTACGAAGAAATCTGAATTAGCATACTGTATATAAAATATATGTTTCTGGCTGAGATTTGACAATTTTGCGTCGTGATTACGTAATGACGTCATCGCGCAATGACATCACAACATCATTTAGCAACTTTTAGCAACAAATCAACCTTCCTTTAGCAACTTCCCCTGAAAATTAGTTGGCAACACTG
>NW_015655758.1:0-161 GCF_001515625.1 Sinocyclocheilus rhinocerous | reverse complement strand
TCGTGTGTGTGCGGGATGTGGGAGAATAAAATGATTCACGGGACTCCCGCAAAATAGAAATATTTAAACATAAAATATCTAAAACAAATAAAGTGTTATTCATATCTTGCACAAAACTACATGAACTAATATAAAATATAAACGATTAACAGGTGCAAGCG
>NW_015655757.1:0-1199 GCF_001515625.1 Sinocyclocheilus rhinocerous | reverse complement strand
TTAAATGCTGTGGGAAATGTACCAGTGTGAAGAGAGGTGTTGATATTGTGAGTGAGCGCATGTATAACTGAAGAAGAAATGGCCTAAAAGGAGGTGAGTGGGGATAGGATCAAGCTGACAGGTAGAAGGATGATTGGAAAGAATAAGTTTGGAAACGTCTGCCTCCAAGAGTGGAGAGAACCGAGAATGGAGTGAAGGAGGAGAGAGAGTGTGTATTTGTCGTTATGAAGTTATCATCGGTTTGTGGTGTGGAGAATTGGTCATTGATGTTTCTTGTTTTATTTATGAAGAATATTGCAAAGTCATTAGCTGTAAGAGTTGATGAAGGAGGAGGTGGAGGAGGACAGAGAAGAGAAGAGAAAGTTTGGTAAAGTGTGCGAGAGTCAGAACAGTTGTTAATTTTGTTGTGGTAGTATGTCGTTTAGGGGTGTGCAGCGAAGCCAGTATTTGTATCTGTATTTGTATCTGTAACAATCACAAAATTATTCGTATCTGTATCTGTATTCGGATAAAACTGGAAGTGGGCGGAGCTTGAACCAGAACTTTGTACAGTTATACTTGATAAGACCGTTATTATGTTTATGGTATTACAGCATATTTTTTTCATAGTTATCACTGAACAAATATGCCGTGTTTAACTAAAATATATATATATTTTTTATGATTATAACATTTATTTAAATATCTTCTAACAGTCGGAGCCTATACCCTTGTATTGTATAGGCAGTGCTTCGAGATGCAGTGGGGTTGTGCTTCGAGCAACGTGAGTTCGAGTCCCAGCTTGGGGACCTTTCTTGATCCGATAAATAAATATTTAAATATCTTCTAATTAAAACAGTAAGGGTTCCTACGCAGTTTAGAAATATGGAAATTGATTTAGGTCTTCGCAGTTTAGAAATATGGAAATTAATTTAAGTAATTTCCAGGAAATTCATGGAAAAAGGCAACTGCAACACTGCTATTTTATGTGCGCTTAATTCATTCATAGAGTTTACACTCATTTACTTCACACACTTGTTACTGCGTTGTAATTTTAGAGGTTTATGTAAAACAACATGATTTCCTTTGGCTTACCGGTTCCTGCGCAGTTTAAAAAGTATTTCACTTAAGTAATTTGCAGGTCTGGAAAAGTGGGCTATGGAAAAAAGAGAACGGAGTATGGACAAATATTTGTGTTTCGACTATTTGCCCTATTCAGT
>NW_015655756.1:0-537 GCF_001515625.1 Sinocyclocheilus rhinocerous | reverse complement strand
TGACTTTTACGATACAGGACTCCCTGCTGTTCCTGGATTCTCTTCTAGTGACGCACCAACTGTATCACTGCCGGAGATTCTTTTCCTCGTTTCCACAGCTGTAGGAATTGTGCCCCGCTTCCAATATACCAAAAAAGCCTGTATCACTGGATCTTCTTGCAGCAATACTTTTAAGTCTGCTTTACCTCGTGCTGGAATTGCCTCCATGGTTGATATAGAGGCAGACAACTGTTGACTCGAACTATTGACAACCATTCCTACCTCCTCAGGAACAGTGATGCCAGAAGCAACTTCCCTCATGGAGCTCGGTAATGGTTGGGGCAAGCGGGAAAGTGCATCCGCATTCTTGTTGGATGAGCCTGGTCTATACATCATTGTGAAGTCGAATAACGCCAACTGTGCTACCCATCGTTGTTCCACAGCCCCCAACTTGGCCGTACGGAGGTAGCAGAGGGGATTGTTGTCAGTGTACACTGTAAATCTAGAGCCAAGGAGGTAATCTCTAAACTTTTCCGTGACTGACCATTTAAGCGCAAG
>NW_015655755.1:296-562 GCF_001515625.1 Sinocyclocheilus rhinocerous | reverse complement strand
ATGGCCAATCAGAAACGTTTTGTCAGAATTCACTCACCTCTGAAAACGCCGCAGTTTTTAAGTGCAGTTTTGCGCGCTCGTGAATCATCTCGTGACTAAGTGCAGACACGATATAAATAAGAGATTCATTGTGCAGTTTAGAGAGCTTAATTGATTATAACGGAACTTTGTGAGATCGCGATGAACGAAGATGAGCGCGCTTTGCGCACTTTCTAGGGTATAATCCATTCAGAATTTGTATGAAACTTTCGTTTTTCGGACACATA
>NW_015655755.1:0-187 GCF_001515625.1 Sinocyclocheilus rhinocerous | reverse complement strand
GAACATAAAATATGTTGATTTAATTCTGGAACCGGTCCTGGCCAAACCTCCACAGACAGCGCGTGTCCCGAGCGAGATCTAATTCACGGACCAAAAGTGTGTGTAAACTTTATTGAGACCGGGACATATTAACCAGTAATTTAATTTAATTTCCAGTAATGGACGGTAGAAAGTTCAGCAATGAATG
>NW_015655754.1:0-1281 GCF_001515625.1 Sinocyclocheilus rhinocerous | reverse complement strand
TCATTACACTTTATTTGCTCTGTTTTATTTTGTGAAACCTTGCTATGTATATGGATTAACCGTTTTATAAAAGTAATAAGCCCTGTGAAGCCGTGGTTTACAGTGAATTTATAACAGCTAAATACCTAACAACGCCCCTTAGCTGTTATATATTCACTGTAAACCACGGCTTCACGGGGCTTATTGCTTTATTTTCTCTCGGGGAATGATGTTTTATCGAGACGTGCGGAACAGATCACAGCTGAAATACAACAGGTGTGCTATTACTTTGATAATAGTCTCTCATCTTTTATTCTTTTATGACATTACTATGGTATTTTGGTGCAAATTCATCAGTGAGACTAAGTAGCAAGTAACATGGATAGATTGTGTGACATGCCCTCCTTTCTGAAAAACCTTTGTTCACTTTTGTATTATATTGGAATTAGATAACCAGCTGACTCTTATCCTGAATATTATTTTTTGTTAAGCAATAGTCTGATTTTATGGTTACACAGGACAACATATGTGACCCTGGACCACAAAGTCTTTTTTTCGAAATTGAGATGTATGCATCATCTGAAAGCTGAATAAACAAGCTTAACATTGATGTATGGTTTTTTAGGATAGGACAATATTAGAAAATCTGGAATCTGAGGGAGCAAAAAAATCTAAATATTGATAAAATCATCTTTAAATGCTGCATGGTCACATATTGTCCTTTTATGACTCGTCTGATTTTTATGTCAACTGATTTTAGGATGAGAGAAGAAGCTATAACGAGGTGCTTGATTTGTCTTCTGGAGATCTGCACAGAGGAGGAATAAAACCCATCACCTTTGTTCATCAAGTGGGTAGAAGCTTTATTTGTATCAGTCAGAGAACAGAAATAACACATTGAAATTATTGATCATGATTATTAATAATAATATTAATAATTAATAATATATATTATTAACTAAATGAGTGATTTACATCAACACAAACAGAGAAAAGCACAGAAACACTCAGCTGTACTCACACACACTGATCTTACAGTCTATATGAGGATTTATTACACATTTATTCTGACTGTTATTTCAGTGACAGAAGTTCAGCTGCAGTATTAATGTCATGAAGAGACTATAACATCTCACTGTTACTGATTCATCATGCAGCTCAAAGCATTATGGGTAGAATCTCTCGACAGTCTATTCTGATTCATCAACACAGTTTCACTGATGATCCAACATTAAAATCCAAAAACAATCCAGCTCCAAACCCAAACCCAGGATAGAGCGGCTGAGTGAATGTGGTCTGGAC
>NW_015655753.1:0-1019 GCF_001515625.1 Sinocyclocheilus rhinocerous | reverse complement strand
TTATGTGTAGATGAGAGGTTTTGAGAGTTTTGTAAAGGTTTTGTTTTCAATGGTTTATTGGAAGTTGTCTAACTTAGTTAGCCTAAAATATGTGCTGTATACTGTTAATCGGTGACGTCACTTTCACGGAGCACGAATTAAATGAAGCTAACGTTAGTTCAAACGTGTTTTGATCTTTCATGGTAAACAAATATTAATAAAAAATTGTTCTGTGGTTTCAGGAGTGATAATATAATCTTTCTACAAAAGAAGAGAAGCTCCAAGATTTCAAAATTTGTGAAGGGAGCTGCTGACAGAAATGCAGGAAACACAGGTGAGCATAGAATAAATTAAATACATTCATATACATTTTTTTCACAACATATTTTCTTATATCACCATTCATCTGTTATATTACAGTTCATTATAGGAAGGTTTTGACATCCAAACCTGAGTGACACAAACCTAAATACATGAAAGCTAATTATTTAATTTTTTTGTGTGTACGTGTCTATGCTCATGGCCGTGCAGCAGAGTTGTAGCGGACCTGTCAGACAACATCTCTAAAGCCCTATTTGCACGGGATTAGTATTATCTGGGGACCTTGTGTGATTTTGAAATTACCCCCCCACATCTGAATTTCGTGTGGTGCATTCGCACGGGATAAGCGAAGCCTGTGATTTTACTCGAATTTAAAACAGTGTAAAGAATTACTCTTTGTGAGAAGCAGTCAATCAGCAGAAGTTAAAAGCAGCTTGTAAGTGTATTTATTTCTTGTCTCAGTGTTTAGCGCAGTTGTCGTTGCTAGGAAACGCTTGTTTTGTTTACTGTGGAGATGTGCTGAAATCGCATTTGGTCTCGTACTGTATCGCGTACCTTGTCAGTGTCGTGCGCTTTGCTTGGCCATTTGTTGTGATAAACAGGAAAGTGTGTCCAGCTGAATTCAATTTGAGTTTTGTTAAACTAATAAAGAAGCTTAGTTTACCGCGGCTGCAGTCGTGGTAAGACCGAAGAGTGTAAAGACCATCGACTCTACCGTG
>NW_015655752.1:0-2126 GCF_001515625.1 Sinocyclocheilus rhinocerous | reverse complement strand
ATTTGTGCAGACTTTGTTTAACTGAATTAATCAAAAAAAGCAAAGCGAACACAGAGAAAATGATCTCACAAACAGAGATATTGAGGATGAAGAACTCTGATGCAATTCCATTTCCTGTTCCCGTGATGATGAGCCATATAATATAGCAGTGTGCAGGAAGACCAAACAGAAAACTGAAGGTCAACACACAAACCGTGAGAGCGGTCATTGGTGCGTTTCCATATGCTGTGAGGTTTGTTGATGGGAACACCGCACATGTCGGATCCTCATAAGAGCAGTTCATGGCTGTACTTCTCTCTAAATACAAAGTATTTTAATTAGTTTCTGTGTAGAAATGTTCATTATTATGTTTCACACACACTCACATGCACAGTCACATAGATATTTATAGATTTCTGTGTGGTCTGTTCAATCCCAAAATAATGGTAACAGGCCTACAAACTGTGTAAATGAAAACGATGTCTGATATGACACAACATTTATAGCTTGTAAAAATGGGACCATATTGTTAGATTTGTAATATGTAATATGACTGAAGACAAATCAATTGAACACGTCATTTGTTTCACAATTTAATATTTCACTGTAAAATTAAAAAACACTTTAATATAAAGGCGTTTTAAGGGGAGTTTATTACCTTGACAAGCCAATTTCCAACCGTTCTCCAGAAATCAGATTACGCAGACTGTGAGTTCTTTTTAACCTCTTAAATATGAAAATATATATATATTACTAAGAAGACATCTTAAATATGAAAAAAACATATATATAACTAAGAAGACATCAGCTTGTAAATATTCCTGTGGGAATCACAGTATTGTGCACTATCTCTGTTGTACACAGACGTTCATTCACATCTCATATGTACTCAACACATTGCCATTCAGCCCTGCATGCAAATGTACAGAAACCGATTAAAAAGTTAGATGACATTTTCTCTGTTCCTCAATACGGAACACTGGACTTTATAATCTGCCTCTAATTCAACACACCAGCTTATCTGATTGATATAACAATTAGTTTATTTTCTTGTTTCTGTTGAAGCAAAGGATGATTTTTGGAACATTCTCAAATCACACTTGACGACATGATCATCTTGTTTTACACCGACAATATAGAGCAAAAGCGGATAAAGAAAATACTAAGCACAAAAAAAAAAAAAATCAAATGGAAAGGTCTACAAGTGTGCATGTGCCATATGCATCTCTGTGCTTGCTCAACTGAGCCTTGTACATTTTACATGCAATCACCACCTAGGCCTCGGAAAAATAGTTTGATTTTTTTGTGAGAACGGCTGTCCCATCTGGCGCCAATAAAGAAACATGTTGTATGAAAAATATTCTTGAATATTCTGTCTTAAGAAAACCAAAGTATCCTGAGATAATAAATGGCAAATATATGACAAGTGTTTTTTCTTTGTCTATATAAACAAGAAAAACTTCAATCATCATCTAAATCGATTTCAGGATAAATCAGTATACCTATTTCATAGTCAAAAAAAGATGTCAAATTTAAATAATGTGTTTTCCACCAGTATGAGCCCACAGGTGGATGTCCAGAGTGCAAAAATCACTTGTCACATAACACACCTGCGATGCAAATATTATGTGTCAGAATAAACATTTGAATCCAAGAATGCACTTGGAACATTAGAATTTTAAGACATATTTACAGGCATGCTAACAATTCAATACATTCATTCACTATATTGACTATAGCCAATAGATTAAGCTTTGATATGTGTTTGGGAAGTCACTGTGTTCTAAGGAATGTCATCTATATTGTGCAAACATAACCAATGAAGACTTAATACAATAGAAACAATTTAAGAATTTAAACTAACATATACAAATATATCAAACCAACAACAAAATTTGAACAGATAATTTAAACATATACAACTAATTTGTAGCAACTTGACCCAACTCTCCTTGTTTTAAGAACAAAATTAAACCTTTCAGATTGAATTTACATACACTTGTATCTGAATGACACTGTGATCATTTGTTATATAGCACAAAATATGATCATATTGAATTTAGTTCGGAGGACACAATAGGTGTTTGAAATCAACTTACAAATATTAAGCTTTAAAGGGGTCATATGATGCTGCTAAAAAGAACATT
>NW_015655751.1:0-510 GCF_001515625.1 Sinocyclocheilus rhinocerous | reverse complement strand
TACAGCGATCTGATCATTAAAGAGCTTGAAAACACATTATTGTAAGGTAAGACACATAATGTGTGTTTCGCTATAAAACAGATAAAGCTGAGAGAGACTTATATTAAAAGTAGGCCTACCAAAAGCACAAAGTTTTTTACAAATAACGAATGCAATGGAAGACATGAAATATTATTTCCAAGCATACTGTCCCCGCGAGTATGACACATGGTATGATTTCTGCTAATAATCCCCACATATATTTGTAGTGTATTAAAAAAGGGTTAAATAAGAGAGCTACAGTACCCCCCAAAGGAATGTCGATTGGGTGTGTGAGCTGATGTTAAGATAAAAAGTTGTCCCTGTTCAGTCTGTTAATAAATATCATATTCTTGATATTAAGCTGTTTCCGCGAGTCCTTAAAATTGACTCTTCCTCATCCCAGTAAGATGATGCGGCCGCTCGGACGCAACAATATTCAAATAAATTCTCGAAACATTTCGACTTTATTCTCAAAACATTTCGATTTTA
>NW_015655750.1:0-544 GCF_001515625.1 Sinocyclocheilus rhinocerous | reverse complement strand
ATTGTAATCCAAGAGATTCTGTGTACTGTCTTTTGATCCAATAAGACGATATCTCCGAATTTAATGTCTTTTGGTCCAATAAGTAATATCTCTGTCTTATGCGAGTTTAATAGGAGAAAATTATTGGTTATCCAATCTTTTACATTTTTAACACACTCTGTTAGCATAGATAATTTTGAAGTTTCATCTGGTCTTGTTGAGATATATAGTTGAGTATCATCAGCATAACAATTGAAACTAATCCCATATATTTTTATAATATTACCAAGGGGCAACATGTATATTGAAAATAGCAGAGGACCTAGGACAGATCCTTGTGGCACTCCATATTTTACTGGTGATAATTGAGATGACTCCCCATTTAAATGAACAAAATGGTAGCGATCGGACAGGTAGGATCTAAACCATCTTAAAGCCTGCCCTTGAATACCTGTATAGTTTTGTAATCAATCTATGAGTATGTCATGATCTATAGTTTCGAACGCAGCACTAAGTTTACTAAGTAAAACTAGCAATGAGATGCAGCCTTGGTCTTACGCAAGAA
>NW_015655749.1:0-593 GCF_001515625.1 Sinocyclocheilus rhinocerous | reverse complement strand
TTGACGATACTGTGCAAGCCTGAGGCGCGTACTGGAATTATGCTTATTATGACTGTTATTAATTTACACTTTATTAAAACCTGAAAACAATCTTTCTGTCGAGTGATGTTAATACATTTTACAATAGTTTATTGTGCATGAATATTATATTTAAAGTTGCTTAAGCGAAATCAAGGAGTTTATAAGACTGGTTTATTCATTCTTAATACTGTAGACATGTAGAACGTATCCACGTTTGTGCATCAATGTCTGTAATGTGTGACACTTTTAGGAATCTTATCCGAGTTGTAGGCTAGTCAATATTGGTCAGTCAGTCGTATCTGACATAAAGGATCAGCGAATGAAACTGTGACCACAAACACCATTAACTTACGTGAATTATATGGCAATAATCAGCAATATGCTTTCACACAAATAACTTTATTTTTTGAATGTTTCAATATGTGTTGACACAAATTACTTATTTGAAACTTTCATTGATATAACATGGCACTGCGTTGTTAGAAAAGAAATGCGTAGAGACGGTATTGCTTGGTGACGTCAGGAAACGATTAATCGGCTTTTTGAACCGGTTCAATGAGCCGATCTGTCCG
>NW_015655748.1:0-814 GCF_001515625.1 Sinocyclocheilus rhinocerous | reverse complement strand
GCAGGACGAGGCAGCGTGCCAGGGGCGTTCGCTCCACGGGGGGAGCCATGGGGGTCCACGGGACTCTGCTCAGTACTGCTGGGGCAGGAGGAGCATAGGGCGCTGGGCATCTGCCTCGGAAATCTGCAGAGAAAATGAGAGAATGATTGAACGAACGCGATAAGGTTTGACTGATTTCATTGGTTCAACTTTATAATAACTTTCATAACCTTCATTAATAAGTCTTTTTTTAAAAATCATTATGTAACAGATCATTACTTAAAGGCAGGATCTGATGATAATGACTGGCTGATCGTACGGTATATTATCCCACTTTTTACACAGGAAATATATACATGGAGATAACATATAATTTTAATAACATAACATAAATATTAATGAGTTGAAGATTTTGTTATGTGAAAAGAAAGCATCATGAAAGCATCACATCACAATAAATTATATAGTTTAGTGGTCATTATGTACTGTAAAAATATGCTGCAAAAGATGAGGATTGACCGATCAGAATCGATTACCAAATAATTGAACAAATAATGCAGTGTTACCAAATAATGTGGAGGAAAACAGTTTTCCCCCCTTTTTTTGCTGCAGCTGAATGTTTTTTTGTGGAAAGTAAAGACGCTGTGTGCTTCGTTGTGAAAGCGAAACTACTTTGTTTGGTCTTCCAAAAGAGGACGATATCTGCTTCGTCATGCCTGGAGCTGATCCGTGCTGGTCGCTGAGGAAATACTACAACTTTGCGTTGTTGATCGCCGGATCGGCTTTCACTGTGGACGAAGAGTCCAGCCCGGAGTCGTCACATGTCCTTCCGGAC
>NW_015655747.1:0-1229 GCF_001515625.1 Sinocyclocheilus rhinocerous | reverse complement strand
TCCACAGCAGATTCTCTGGACAGTTTCTTCAATTCTGGTTTAGCTATATACAATATACTAGAACGTATTAGGGCTTGATACACATGTAACAGTGTGCATGTTCTTGCTCCCCATTCACACTTAACTATTGGAGTCATGCAATTTATTATGCCTTTGCATTTGTTTTCTTCCGAGTTAATTTCTCATCAAAGATTAATCCAAGATATTTGAACTCTGTCACTCTTTCTAATGATTGATCATATGATTTCAGAGTCATTTGTTCCATTTTCTTTGTAAAAACCATATATTGAGTCTTTGGTACTGAAATCTTCTATCCCCAATCTACTGACACCTTTCAACTTTTATTGATTTGTGTATTCCTTTAACTATATTTCCTAAATTCCTACCTCTTCTCCATACTGCACCATCATCTGCATATAATGCCTTCCCAATGCTTGGTTTAACTCTTTCAAATATATCATTAATCATTACATTAAATAAAATTGGACTGATTACACTTCCTTGTGGAGTCCCATTCAGGATATCATACGATGCTGACATTTCTTCCCCTATTCTTACCTGGAATGTACGCTCAAACAAAAAATCTAATATCCAATTATACATTCTCCCCCCATTCCGATTTTATTTAACTTAATTAACAGTCCCTCCCTCCATAAAGTGTCATATGCCTTTTCAATGTCAAAGAAAACAGCAACAAGAAATTCTTTCATTATTAGAGACCGTATTAAGGCTTGATATACATGTAACAGTGCACTTTTCCTTGCTCCCCATTCATACTTGGCTATTGAAGTCATGCAATTTATTACTCCTTTGCATTTGTTTTCAATTTTCTTAATATGTCTCTTCCAAGTTAATTTTTCATCAAAGATTAATCCAAGATATTTGAACTCTGTCACTCTTTCTAACAATTGTTCATATAATTTCAGAGTAATTTGTTCCTTTTTCTTTTTCTTTGTAAAAACCATATATTGAGTCTTTGATACTGAAAACTTCAATCCCCAATCTACTGACCACCTTTCAACTTCATTTATTGATTCTTGTATTCCTTTAACTACATTTCCTAAATTCCTACCTCTTCTCCATACTGCACCATCATCTGCATATAATGCCTTCCCAATGCTTGGTTTAACTCTTTCAAATATATAATTAATCATTACATTAAATAAAATTGGGCTGATTACACTTCCTTGTGGAGTCCCGTTCAGGATATCATACGATGCTGACATTTC
>NW_015655746.1:0-507 GCF_001515625.1 Sinocyclocheilus rhinocerous | reverse complement strand
TTATTTCTAAGATACACAAGTATTATTAGCTCTACAAGTTTTCAGAGTAAATAGTGACGAAATAGCATTATAAAGGCACAGTGCAAATTGTGACGAAATAGCATTATAAAGGCGAAATTATATTTTGGTTAAGAATATCTTTAAATGTGGGTAATAAGTAATAATGGGGGTTGAAATAACACAAATAATAATTTATAGAGTCTAATAGGTTTGCACAGTAGTGTGTGTGGGGAAACACCATTCGAGAAGCTAATCGAGGGGGAGGGGTTACTGATATAGGGGTTATCGGTAAAACATAGGGATTGAGCGGGGTGAATCAATGTTATGTGTTAAGTTTTTGTTACGTGTTAATTTTTGTATGGCTTCCTGTTACTTGACAATTAGGAGTACTTTAAGGCAATATTTGACGTAATAATGTCACAAGTAGGTAGAATTAACGTTCTATCGTGGAATTGCAGAGGATTGGGTAAATTAAAGAAGATTAAACAGGTGATACAGAGAATTAAG
>NW_015655745.1:255-1370 GCF_001515625.1 Sinocyclocheilus rhinocerous | reverse complement strand
TGTCTTAAATTTTTCATTTTCAAGTGCAAAACCATAGCACAGGTTTCAACATACTTCAGAGCCGCTTGAGAGGTTACACTACTCACGAGCTGGACAAACACGTGTGTCTGTGTAACTGTGGTCAGCTGTATGCTAACGATCACATGTGTGTGTGTGTCTGTCTGTTTCAGAGCGGCAATGGCCACTGCACCCTACAACTACTCCTACATCTTCAAGTACATCATCATCGGTGAGTGAATCAGCAGCAGTGAAGCGTTCAGTCGTGTGTTGTCAGGCTCTCATGTCTGCTCTCTCCACAGGAGACATGGGCGTAGGGAAGTCCTGCTTACTGCACCAGTTCACAGAGAAGAAATGTGAGTATGAGTGATTGTCAGGCTTTTCCTTCAGCATGTTAAACGCACTTGATGCAGATCAACATCCTGAGCCACACAAGCGAGCCTTGTGCTCTAAACAAACAGCCTCTGCAGTGTTTCCCACAGGATTTTGTGAGACTGTGGTGGGTGGTCCTCGATCCCTCTAGGGGGTCTGCCAGTGGCTGGTGAATTGAGAAAATTTACCGGCCATAAATATTTTTTCTTGCCATGAAACTGTTTTTGCAAAAAACGGGCAGTTGCTACTACTACAACAACTAAATATATTTAATAAAAAAAGCCATTTGAAATTAGAACCAACCACTGCATTTTAATCAAGATACAAAGAATGAAACAAAAACAGACAGGCTGAATGAGAACGCAAATTCACTATGACAGCAGGTGGCGCTTATGGATCAGCAGTGATAATAGGGGGAAAAATGCCATCGAAACTTTTGTGAAGACAGTTCCCTTCAGAAATATATTCATATAAACCCCCACCCCAATATTTATATTTGTCTTCCGAACAGTGAGCTTGCTGTACCTGTACAGTATTTTCCCTGTGCGCATCTGTTAATTTTAGGCCATGCTTGCAAGAGATAAACCCTTGAGCTTTTATTTTGGCGGAAAACTCCAGCTTCTGTGAAAACAGGTTTACAAACATTACTAATTTAATGAAATACTGTAAACATTTGCCCATTAAAATGTTGAAAATTATGCAAATGTGCAAATTATGCATAACTGGTGGCCGTTGCGTTCCCAAAC
>NW_015655745.1:0-182 GCF_001515625.1 Sinocyclocheilus rhinocerous | reverse complement strand
CACGCTAAACTCACAGCACATTCAATAATGGAGTTCACTGCATTCACTGTGAACGGAGCCGCTCTGAGACACGGAAAACACCTGATCACGAGCTGATCGCGTGCGCAATATGCACGCTTCACTTTGAAACAAGCAGTGCAAACAGACTTGATAAGTCATATTACGCTTTCGGTTTTAATTCG
>NW_015655744.1:421-584 GCF_001515625.1 Sinocyclocheilus rhinocerous | reverse complement strand
GGCTATGGAGGCCGTTTGTGAACTCTTTGCCTGTCCTGTCACGGCCATGGAGGCCGTCTGTGAACTCTCTGCGTGTTCAGTCACGGCTATAGAGGCCGTATGCAAACTCTCTGCTCGTCCTGTCACGGCTATGGAGGCCGTTTGTGAGCTCTTTGCCTGTCCT
>NW_015655744.1:0-205 GCF_001515625.1 Sinocyclocheilus rhinocerous | reverse complement strand
ATGTATTTGACTTTGAACCGTCTGTCTGTCTTGAATCTATCCTTGAATCTAAACCTGACCTGTCTGTCTGTCTAAATGCTTCTGTTGTGTCTGAGTTTGAACCATCTGTCAGTCCATCTTCAATCACTGAACTGTCTACCAATCTAGTTTCAATCAATCTCACCCGGTCTTGATCTGTCTGCCAGTCCACAACTCCCACATGTAC
>NW_015655743.1:0-547 GCF_001515625.1 Sinocyclocheilus rhinocerous | reverse complement strand
CTAACATTAAGCACATTGTTATCTATAACACAACAACATTTTGAAAATGCTACACTACCCCCCTCTTACTGAAGTCCTCGACCCCGAGGACAAAGTCTCTAAACCTGACTGGGGTCCTCCTCTTCCTCCTTGGACGCCCCCTGAGGAGCGTGTGAGCTTGGCTTTCCGGTAATGATTCCTCGGAGCCCTGTGAACGATCACCCTGAGGGGTGTTGGACAGCGATGTCACCTGCTGGCCGCTTCTAGCCATATCAGCTGAGTCGATAACCCCCTCTGACCCCCTTGGAGTCCCAGCGTTTTGTGACAGAAGTACTGTGCTGCCCTGAGGTGTTGCAGCGCCCCGGTAAGGAGCCAGTACCATACAGCCGCCTCGCCGTCGCGAGAGTTTTTTGGCACACGTCAGCATGACATCAGAGCAAGTCGGACGTAACTCTGACACTTTTCTAACCGGCATGCATCTCGCGGTGATCACCGGGGATCGATTCTGCGCAGATTTTGCTCATCTCAGACAAGCCTATTTCCAGAACATGATGCATGATGGGATACA
>NW_015655742.1:0-1306 GCF_001515625.1 Sinocyclocheilus rhinocerous | reverse complement strand
ACAATGTGGAGGAAGCTGATTATGCATTTGTTGTCCAGGAAAAAACTGTCAGAGAAGTTGACTTTCCTTGTGGGTGGTGTGAAACTAAGACTGTTGATTGACTCGGGTTCCACAAATAATGTAATTGATGAGGACACCTGGGAAGATCTTAAACAGAACAAAGTTAAATGCAAGTCATACATTCCTGAAACAGAGAGAAAGCTCTACTCATACTCTTCAAACCAACCTCTAATAGTCAAGGGTGCATTCCAATGTAAGGTAAGCATATCCAACAGAACAGAGCAGGCTGAATTAATCGTGATACGAGGAAAAGGAGAACCCCTCTTAGGAAGAGAAACAGCCATCAAGCTCGGAGTTTTAAAAACAGGCGCTGACATTTCTGCCGTGATTGAATTAAAGCAAGCTCTGCAACAAAGCATCACAGTGTGAGAGAACTAAAGAGCAGATGTCAGTCATGTCGTTCACCTAATTGAACACCAACCAAGTTACCCTACACACAGACCCAAGTGTGAGAGCAGTAGCGCAGCCGCTCAGACGCATCCCGTTAACCTCAGGAGAGCAGTAGAGCGGGAAATAAAGGAGCTAATGGACATGGATATCATTGAACCGGTCGGTGCTCCCACACCATGGGTGAGTCCTGTAGTCATAGTGCCTAAGTCCAACTCAGAGATAAGATTGTGTCTGGATATGAGGCAGGCTAACCGTGCCATAGTGAGGGAGCGTTACCCTATCCCTAACGTGGATGAGATTCTCCAAGGCATCAATGACTCAATTATATTCAGCAAGCTGGATTTAAAATGGGGTTACCATCAGCTGGAGTTCAGCCCTGAATCGAGAGATAGCACTACGTTCGCGGTGCATAATGGCGTGTATCGCTATAAAAGACTGATTTTTGGGGTATCCTCTGCCAGCGAACAGTATCAGCACGAGGTTGCCAATGCCTTAGCAGGAATCGAAGGTGTAGAAAATATCTCAGATGATATCATTGTTCATGCCAGCGACCAAGAAATGCACGACCAACGTCTACATGCAGCTATTAAAGACTGAGCGAACGGGGATTGACATTGAACCCTGAAAAGTGCCAGTTCAACATGAGCAAGCTGATATTCATGGGAATCCTTTTGTCTGAGAAAGGAATGGGTCCGACAGAAGAAAGGGTACGAGCTGTAAGGCAGGCAAGAGAACCAAAGACGGCTTCAGAGGTTAGGAGCGTCTGGGTCTGGTGGGCTCCAGCAGCAGATTCATTCCACAGTATGCAACGCTGTCAGAACCACTACGACACACTTTGAGTTTGGGCCAGAACAAA
>NW_015655741.1:0-548 GCF_001515625.1 Sinocyclocheilus rhinocerous | reverse complement strand
TGCTCTTGCTTCCAGTCGTCGAAGCGTGCGGGCCTCCTTGCATAATCCCAGATCGACTCATTCATCCTCGAACAAAAACATTTTTTTGTTGACTAAATTGTAGAGGCCTAAAAACTAACTAAAGCCGCAGGAGCTGAGTGAGGGAATAACTTGTGACACGTCAATCATCCTTTACATTTGCGTCTTGAGATTTATTTGTCCACCGACAACTTGTTCATTGAGGCATGCATTTCTTGAAGGATCGGCAGATTATCAATGCAAAAGTTTGAATATACGGTCAACAAAAAAATGCGTGCTCCCGCACTCACCCCCTTCTTTCCCTGACAACCCCCACTCACAACAGGTGTTTTAACTCTCAAATAATTAATGACACTCCCACATTTTCCCACAGTCACATGACATCACACATGAATATTTACATGGCTCCTATAGGTAATAGGCATGGGCCGGTATGAGATTTTGACGGTATGATAACCTTAACCAAAAATATCACGGTTTCACGGTATCACGGTATTGTCGTTGCAGCTCTAAAATGTGTTATTTTTAAA
>NW_015655740.1:397-949 GCF_001515625.1 Sinocyclocheilus rhinocerous | reverse complement strand
TCCAGTTCAGGCTGTTTTGCTTTGGAATATAGCAGTCTGAGGACAACTATGTTCTAGCCAGGCGTTTATAACTTATGGCTTACCGGGATTTTTCAGGCTAGCTGTGTGGGACCAGCTGTTGATAGCTCGGTGATTGCTCCCCTTCTTAGGGTTTTAAGTAGTGGTCTCCTTGAGCCCTACAGTGCCAGTGCTGTCTCCCCTGCTAGGGTTGCAAGTAGACAGCCCACTCTATGTGGTCTGGGTAGTCTCAGTCAGTCCCCTCCTGTTCTACTATTCCTAAAATCCATGTTTATGGTAAGCGTACACGCTAGTTTCTGTGCGCTTTCTAAAATTCACACTGTGGTAAGTGTGCACGCTAGGCACCCTGCGCACTTTTCTAAAATCCTGTATGGTATGGGTTACACGCTCGACTTTGTTCCCATTCTCTGAGTTGGTTCTGGCCCCGGTTCTCCTTGGGCCCCACTCCATTTATGTATCTCTGGCGATACTTCTGAACAGGGCTTCCTCTCGTTAAGAGAGTCATTCTTAGGTACATGGCTATCTGAGGATATC
>NW_015655740.1:0-238 GCF_001515625.1 Sinocyclocheilus rhinocerous | reverse complement strand
ATAAGTAGATAGCCCACTCTCTGTGGTCTGGGCAGCTTCACAGGTAGGTTTACCAGGGGTTTTAGTTTTTGGTCCTGTAGCCCCTTCCTAGGGATATAGCTATCTGTGGATAGCTATGTGACTGCTCCCCTTCCTATGGTTTTTAAGTAGCGGTCTCCCTGAGCCTTGGCTTAGACAGCGCTATCTCCCCTGTGGGGTTTAAGTAGATAGTCATTCCCTTGGTCTGGGCAGCTCTTTA
>NW_015655739.1:0-1177 GCF_001515625.1 Sinocyclocheilus rhinocerous | reverse complement strand
AATGGTATCTGCATATGTGGAAGACAATCATAGGAGTTGGGATCATTACTTACCAGAACTGCGTTTTGCCATCAATACCGCAGTTCAGGAATCAATTGGTATGTCACCTGCAGAGCTTCATCTGGGCAGGAAAATCCACAGCCCATTAGATAAAATATTGCATGGATGCAATCTTGCCCCCTCTGGTCCTTCATATGACGTTGTGTACCAGTTGTCAGAACTTCAAAGGAAGGCCAAGGAGAACTGCAAGAAAGCACAGACCAGACAGTTAAGAAATTACAACAAAAACAGACGAGACGTATTTCTTCATGAGAAAGATCGAGTCTGGGTCCGAAATTTTCCACAGTCAAATGCTCAACACCATTTCAGTGCCAAGTTAGCCCCAAAGTGGAAAGGTCTGTATCGTATTATCCAACAGTTGGGTCCAATAAATTATAGAGTTGCCCTAGAGTCCACAGGAGAGGATGTACGTAATGTACATGTATGTAATTTGAAACCTTGATTCCCTGCTGCGGAGGAATTAGAATCTCGCAGCCGGAAATAACTACAGGAGATCTTCCAGGACACCTCTGATGAGGAAGAAGAATTCTTTGGATTTTAATATACCACAAAACGGTTAACAACGGAGTTGTTTTTTTTCATGGAGGGGGGAGTGTGGCGGAACGGAAACCAGTCGCCACGTGATTGATTACGTTGTTGACAAATCAGAACAAACGGATTATTAGGGACACACTATTTAAAGAGGGTTATGACTTGGTTCATGCATGTCGGAAGTGCGCGAAATCTCACTGCTGCGGAGATGTGATGAGGTGGGAGTAGCGTGTGCTACGGTGCGAAAAGTGAGTCTGTTTGGAAGTAGGGGAGTGAGGTGACGGACGCGAACAGTGGAATGAAGGGAGGTGCATGGTAGGGGAGTGAGGTGAAAGACGCGAACAGTTGACTGAAGGGAGATGCGCGCCCTGGATAATGCCATATTACCGGTCTTCTAGTCTGTGCTGTGAACGAAGCTCTTGTTGTCCACCTGTACTCCTAATGCTCCAAGCTGTAGACCAGCTGCACACGGTACAAGCACAACGCATACACTACACACACGCCATGTACTTTTTTTTAAAAACGCTGACGTTCACGCATTACACACACACACACACACACTATGCACGTTATACAAACAAACCCG
>NW_015655738.1:0-1792 GCF_001515625.1 Sinocyclocheilus rhinocerous | reverse complement strand
CTTTAGCTAGTGGTGTGAGTAATAAAGTACCTTTTGGGTTAATAATGAGACTCACTCAAGCCTGGCCTACAGAGATGTGTGTGGGTTTTGGGAAGTGTCAACCAGTCCAGTGCTTAATGTTCTCACTTAAAAAGCTCACTTAATGAAATGGACTGTTTGTATTAGCAAACTCATCTTATTACCCACACTAATTGACTTTTTCTGGCCAATATTAGCCCTCTGAATGACTTGTTTGGTGAGTTCATTTAGCTGAGGGTCAGTGGAGCAGAGACGCCCCCAAGTAGACGCTGTCCAAACACGACTGTCTTGGAGTCTCTCTGTTACGATCCGCTTATTTATCACTGGTACAGTACATTGGCTTATGTGGTTTGTTGAGCATTGTAATTTAATTATAGTTAAACTGTATTAATTTTTTAAGTAATTTTAGTTCCTTTTTAGTTATTTACACTATAAAACGAATGTTGTCAAGCTTTGGTGCTTATGCAGTCCTCACTTCTTCTCCATTATCATATCCTGTACCCGCTCTACTATTAATATTAATAATGTGACACAAAGGCCATATATTTGGTGGTGACTTTGGACACTTTTAAAAATAAAAAGTATAAAAGTTGTAATTTATTGTAACGATACCGCACAAACTTGTTGAATTAAAATTTGAATTTGAATTTTATTCAAAAGTTGTTGTTTTTTGTGCGGTTTCGTTACAATAAATGATAACTTTTATGCTTTTTATTTTTGTTGTTGTTTTGAAATAAATTAAAACTAAGATAATAATAGTCAGCAAGACCACAATAAATTGATAAAAAATGAAACATCACTAGATTGTAGACAAAGGTAGACAAAAATGTCTATTTCAAGTAAATGCTGTTGTTTTGAACTTTCTGTTCATCAAAGATATGAAGCAGTACAACTGTTTTCAGCATTGATAAATGTAAAAAGAAATGTTTATCAAGCAGCAAAGCAGCATATCATAATGATTTCTGAAGGATCATGTGACACTGAAGACTGGAGTAATGATGCTGAAAATTCAGTTTTACATCACAGGAAGAAATTAAATTTTTTTTAAATATTAAAAAAAAAAATAGGCCACTACATTAGGGCTGAGAAGAACATAAGGAAGAAATCCTTAAAGGTGTAGTTCACCCAATAATTAAAATGTGTCATCATTTACTCACCTTCATGTTAAAATATATATTTGCAGATATTTTGAAGAATGTTGGAAACTAAAGAGTTTTGGTTCCCATTGACTTCCATTTAATTTTTTGTCAATATGGAAGTATATAGTAACCAAAACTATTTGATTCCCAACATTCTTCAAAATATCTTCTTTTGAGTTCAACAGAAAAATGAACTCATACAAGTTTGGAATGACATGAGGGTGAGTAAATGCTGACAGAATTGTCATTTTTGGTGAACTATCCCTTGGTTAATGTTTGAAAACGTTTAAAATTCTGCCCACCAGTTTTGCCCAGTGAATTCTTCGTCTGCATTTAAAATATAACTGAATGAAATCGGCTAAATAAATGTGCTCTAATGGATTTAAGAGTTGTAATTTATTAGGCCAGTGAGGTGAGTAATGAGGTAATGGTGGTAATGAATATCGCTATGGTAACTGTTGCGGTCTGGGTTCGGGAGGTCACATGGTCGGGTTGCGAGTGGATTAAGACACCGGGTGAGTTAATTTAGAGACGTGGAGAGTTAGTGGAGCATAAGATCACACTGAAATGTTTCACAGCGCGCACTTGGGCCTGAAACGGCACTCATTTCAATTACCGCTGCGAAAACCGCACTG
>NW_015655737.1:0-524 GCF_001515625.1 Sinocyclocheilus rhinocerous | reverse complement strand
TTAATATGTTGTCGGCCTTGGCATTTCTGATCAAGACTTCTAACTCGTAGCTCTTATTCACAGCTTAACAGAAAAATGGTTGGATATGCAGCAGAAGAATCTCTGTCAAGTTCAGAGCTCAGCGAGGATGAGTATATACCGGAGACACGACACTGCCACGCGCATTATCCTGCCCAACCAGACTTTATGGATCAATGTTCCTAAGGGTTCGATCCTCCATATTGACGATTTAGCATTGTATCACCTTACCGATGACGAGTATCAGGCCGAACTCGAAATCTCACCTTTCTTCAAACAGCATTCCTTCGTCCTCGATCCAGAATTGGAAGAAAGGATCAAGGAGGAAGGAACGCAACTTATTGATTTGACTCCTGTTGATACAGCTTTAGAAGCTATCGCTCGCCTTCCGCCCGCTGGCGCGCCAATCATTCGGTCTTGGTCTGCCGCTGACACATCCTACAATAGTAGAAACGCAAAGCGCTATGTTGTGACTCTGACACTTGCCTTCCTCCTCCACAAGCGAG
>NW_015655736.1:747-938 GCF_001515625.1 Sinocyclocheilus rhinocerous | reverse complement strand
TGAAGATGGCTAAGGACTCAGCTGCTGGGATTGAGTTGGGCAGGTGGAGGGAACATTTAATTTAATAATAATTAATAATAATAATAATTAGTTACATTTATATAGCACTTTTCTGGGTACTCAAAGCGCTTTTACATGAAAGCGGGGGAATCTCCTCAACCACCACCAGTGTGCAGCATCCACTTGGATGA
>NW_015655736.1:0-640 GCF_001515625.1 Sinocyclocheilus rhinocerous | reverse complement strand
ATTTTGTGCTTCTTTGGGATGGCACAATAAAGCGACGTTCACTTGCAGAACGCAAGCTTCTAGAGGGCACATAACTCTGAAGTAATGAATCTAGGTAAAGGGGTGCAGAGCCAGTGGTGGTTTTGTAGGCAAACATCAATGCCTTGAATTTTATGCGAGCAGCTAGCCAGTGCAAATTGATAAACAATGGTGTGATGTGCATTCTTTTTGGCTCATTAAAAATTAATCTTGCTGTTGCGTTGTGGATTAATTTTAAAGGTTTGATATAAGTGGCTGGAAGACCTGCCAAGAAAGCATTGCAATAGTCCAGCCTGGACAGAACAAGAGCTTGAACAAGGAGTTGTGAAGCATGTTCCGAAAGAAAGGGCCTGATCTTCTTGATGTTGAATAAAGCAAATCTGCAGGACCGGACAGTTTTAGCAATGTGGACAGAGAAAGTAAGCTGATCATCAATCATAACTCCAAGGTTTCTGGCTGTTTTTGAAGGAGTTATGGTTGATGTGCCTAACTGGATGGTGAAATTGTGATGAAACGATGGGTTTGCTGGAACCACAAGCAGTTCTGTCTTCGCCAGGTTGAGTTGAAGGTGATGGTTCTTCATCCAGCAAAAAATGTCTGTTAGACAAGCTGAGATGCGAGC
>NW_015655735.1:688-933 GCF_001515625.1 Sinocyclocheilus rhinocerous | reverse complement strand
AATGTGTTTCTGAGGGGAACAGAACTGACTGTTTTCAAAAATGGCATTTTTTTTTCCATTGTCTCCGTATGATGCATTTAAATTAGTGTAAATACGTGCAGTGCTGCTGTGTTTACAGCGGTAACCAAGGAAACGCTGTATTACTTTATCATAAGCGCTGCTGTGTTTACAGCGGTAACCAAGGAAACGCTGTATCACTGTACCATAAGCACTGCTGTGTTTACAGCGGTAACCAAGGAAACGCT
>NW_015655735.1:0-213 GCF_001515625.1 Sinocyclocheilus rhinocerous | reverse complement strand
ACTGTTGCCGCGGGTTGTTTTTCATGTCCGCGGGTTGAAAAACGACCCCACTAACGTGATATTTAGCCCCTGGAATGCGAATTTTACCAGGGGAACCCCGCCAAAACATGCGTATTTTATCCTCGGAACGCGATTTTTAACGGGGTATCCCCTCGAAACTCGATTGGGGGGTTTTGTTGTGAAAACCTGGCAACCTCTTCTTAAAAGCAGTGG
>NW_015655734.1:369-1324 GCF_001515625.1 Sinocyclocheilus rhinocerous | reverse complement strand
CCTTTTCTGGTACTGTTTAGAACCATTTTTCTTAAGAGTGTATACTCCTACTCTTACTCTAAGATCATCTTCTATACTCACTCTTGTTCTTCCTCGAATTCGCACAACTTCTATGGGCTCTCGAGCCTTTAGTCATGCAGCTCCTTATTTATGAAATTTGTTACCACAGGATGTGTGAATCACACCTTAAGACCCATCTTTTTAGGCAGGTTTTTATGTGATTATTGTTGTTTACTCTTGATTGTTTTGTTGTAAGGTGTCCTTGAGTGTCATGTTGTCACACCCCAGGACTGTTTGTTTGTGTTCTTTCCCATTGTACTCTGCGTGACCTAGTTTCTGTCTCCCGTTGATTATGTCATCAATCACATGCAAGCCAACAACCAAATAAAGAATTTCAAGAAAAAAAAAAAAGGTATTCACTTCCTTCCTGTCACATGAGACTGTCAAGTTCCTACCCCTACTTCCAGGAAGCATGGCGAAGGCAAACATACATATATCTACATAATCATTGACATATATATATATATATATATATCTACATAATCATGAAGGTCTCTAGAATCATCCAAACAAAACAAATCTTACAGAAGATCTATAGTTTTTTGTATACTTAGTCAAAAGTCCAAGCGGCAACTATAGTTACATGACTTGTAAGTACATATCATGGGGAAATGGGGTATACTGTGTTAATAGGTTAATAAAGCAAGGTTATTGGCCTTGTTTAGTGCATTTTGCACATAATATCCCACCTAAAACATAACTTAACCCTTTAACTGACATCTCTACTGTACAGTAGACCTTAATTTAATAGGGGATAAATCTGTCAAAAGGAGGAGATGAGAGAGCAATCTTTACTGCCCCATGGTGATTTCCAGTTTTCAAGGGACTGCAGCAGTTTACAAACTTCCGTCAGTCACACAGAAGGAAGAATGGAAAGATAAAGAGCTAACGCATG
>NW_015655734.1:0-258 GCF_001515625.1 Sinocyclocheilus rhinocerous | reverse complement strand
TTTATAACATTATGTCTTGTAAGGGGCAAAATATTGAGGCCCCTTTATCCAGTTTGGATGCGTTCCATTCTAATTGGTCAAGGACCCCAATTCTTTTTATGACTAGTAGCTTATGATTCCATTATAATGTTGAAATTCAGACAAGTAATGAGTTTACATTTACATTATTATATGAAATCACCTACTACAGCCAGCCATTGAATACTATGGGCCTAATTTTCTTTCAGGTATACCTTTTTTATTATATAGATGTAATAT
>NW_015655733.1:0-1298 GCF_001515625.1 Sinocyclocheilus rhinocerous | reverse complement strand
TGTGCACAGTACATTCTGCGTCGATGACGTCAAATGGTTGCACTCAGTGAGCTACTGGCGTTTATTTCTATAGTCTTTGGCTTTTTATCGCAACACAACTCAGAATACACAACTCAGAAAATAAAATACTGATACGATATCACATTGTGTGACTTTTGGTTGTAATTTTCAGTCGAAGGGCAACAAGAGAAGCAATGCAAGACTTCACAAGAAGAGGAGAAAAGAATGGGAAGATGCCTGTGGACGAATAAAACTTCCTAAAGACCCGCTTCTTTTTTCACTCCACTTTAGTCCTGATGCCTTTGAGTCTTTTAGTAGACCACAGCTACTGAAAGAGCTTACAAACGGCTGAGAAACGCTATGTCATCCTGTAAACATGCCGACGCTAATCATGACGCGCGGCCGCTAGAGGAGTTTCTCAGCGCAGATTTTCCTCGAGATCCGGGGCGTTTAGACTCCATGTGGGGAAAAATCGATGGTACAGCATTTGGTTTAAGCCTATGCTTATCCATCTCCACCTGTAAGCTCTTTCAGTAGCTGTGGTCATCATAACAGTATTTTATTTTCTGAGTTGTTTATTCCGAGTTGAGTTGTGGTAAAATTAGCAACAGGTAGCGGCAGTAGCTCACCGAGTGCAACCATTTTACGTCATCAGAATAATGGTGCCCCCCGTAGTCCAAAATATGTATAAAACGATGTGATTTTGTAAATAACATACATCTTTTAATGGGTCTTCTACTACATATTTCAGGAAGAGACATCATTTACGTTATATTAAGCCATACAAGTCTTAATACCCAGGGATCCCTTTAAAGTAGCAGTCTACGGAAGTCGTGGAATAAAAAAAGGTTATTTTGAGTTAATTTTTTTTTTATTCTGACTTTTTTTTTTTGCAATTCCGAGATTATATCTGAGAAAAATCACCTTGTCACTCTCTTTTTTTCCCCCTCAGTTTATAATCCCACACTTCTGGCTTTTTCTTCCTCAGAATTGACTAACTCGCAATTACGGAGTTGAATCGAGTTATAAAGTCAGAACTAGGAGATATAAACTTAAATTTGCAAGAAAAAAAAAAAGTCAGAATTGGTCAGAACGAGGAGATATAAACTTAAATTTGCAAGAAAAAAAAAAAGTCAGAATTGTGAGATAAAATGTGTAGCCTAAATGTTGTATAGAATGTTACAGATTTAAATAGTATTTCATGCTGTAACTGTAGGCTAATACAATATGCCCCTATGAACTGCAAATGTGATTTATTATGTAGACCTATTGTTTAAATCAAATTTTTACTTTAAAAG
>NW_015655732.1:0-506 GCF_001515625.1 Sinocyclocheilus rhinocerous | reverse complement strand
TCAGTGAGATGTGGAGACAGATGTCTGTATGTTAATGCACTGTGTATGTATTGTCTGTCTCAGAAGATCAAAGTATTTGAGTTTCTTTTATCCTTACACTCTTTCCACACCACACTTGAATTATCCTTACACTCTTTCCACACTGATCACACTTGAACGGCTTCTCTCCAGTATGGACTCTCGTGTGAGTCTCTAGATGTCGTTTGCTTGAGAATCTCTTTTCACACTGATCACAGATAAATGGTTTCTCTCCAGTGTGAACTCTCATGTGAACATCAAGACTTTGTTTGTGTGTGAAACTCTTCTCACACTGATCACATGTGAACGGTTTCTCTCCAGTATGAACCCTCATGTGAATGTCTAGATTTCGTTTGTTTGTGAAGCTCTTTCCGCACTGATCACAAGTGAATGGTTTCTCTCCAGTATGAACTCTCATGTAGGGTATCAGACCGAATCAGACTATCTCAGATTTGGTCAAAACATGGTTGAAACATGAGGAGACAAAT
>NW_015655731.1:0-1442 GCF_001515625.1 Sinocyclocheilus rhinocerous | reverse complement strand
CCGACGAGTTTGAAAATCGTGCAGTGTGAACTCGGCATTAGTGACACTCATGTCGTCATCAGCACTCCTGCAGTCGCTCTGAAAAAGCTGCGCCAGCTGAGTCAGCCGGCTGCTCTCGAAACGCTATCGCGGTACTTTGATGCCACACGTGACAGTGACGTGGCGTCGGCGCCGGTTCAAGTCGGACTAAATTTCTAACCGTCATGCACTGCTTCAAGTCAGCCGCCGATCGGTCTGCGCAGTGCTGCATGAAGTCGAACGCACCTAATAAATTCTTTATGTACAAACTGATTAAAACAATCTTAAACTATTGGCTTTAATTTCGCATCAAACACAAGGCAACTTTAAGCAAATAGTCTATAAATTAATTCTAATTCTAGTTTTATTCAATAAAAATAAAACGTACTTCAAATAAAAAGCCTTGGACAAACTATGCAAAAAAAAACTATGCATTGTTTTCCATCAAAGCGTCAAAAAGCACCTGATGAGAGTTTGAACTTCGCATCAAACTGCTTCTGTTTCACACAAATGCCCAGTAGCCGACACAGACGTGCATGTTCGGCTAGAATCGCCCTGAACTCGTGCATCTTCGGATGCGCAGCTGCGCGAAAAGTTACAAAAAATGCCGTGCACACTACCAAGCGAGGGGGATTATATTTTTTGTTGCACTGTCCTTATATAACTGTCAAACTTTCCATTGCTTTGGCCAATTATCACAAACAAGCATTACTTTACTGGTCACTTTTGTACAAACACAATTTTTCTCCTAGCAGGTGTTTTATATGGAACAATGGTAATATCACTCATAATAACAAGTCATTGTATATGGAGAATTGGGTTCGGCATAACATATTAATTGTAAACCAGCTTATTGACAAGAATGGGCAATTATACACTTACCCTAATTTTATTACAAAATATGGCTTATTTGTAAGCGAAAAAGAATTTAACAAAGTAATCAAGGCTATTCCTAGTGGCATAATAATTTTAAACAAATTCTCTGATGTAAATATTAATAATACAAGCCTACAAAATCTCCAACTTTTTGTAAATGGTCTCTCCTTTTTTGACAAGCGTTTTAATAACAGTTTTATAAGAAACTCCCTTAATGTCGGATCCAATCCTCCATGTAAATCAAAATGGCTTAAACCTCATTGTATATCTTGGCGCAGCATTTGGATGTTACCATATAAATATGTAATTTCTAATAAAGTAAAAGAAGTACTTTACAAAATTATTCACAGATATTATCCTGTAAATGCAGTTGTTAGCAGATATATTCATAGTGTTTATGATAAATGTACCTTTTGTACTGTATCTGTTGAAGATATTGAACATTTATTTTTCCATTGCCCTTTTTCTATTTCATTTTGGGGTGACTTTAAAATAGACATAACAAAAAAAATTAAACAAAGCCCTTAATTTAGAACCTCATGATATTT
>NW_015655730.1:308-496 GCF_001515625.1 Sinocyclocheilus rhinocerous | reverse complement strand
AAGAGGCGGGAGCAGGTTGCTGAAACCATGCCCACCTAGCTCGACAGCGGTGACAGCAGCGGCAATCCACCTGTCACTCAAGTAGCCACGCCCTTAATTATGCAGAACTTTAAGGCTTAATATAATTTAAGCGGATGAGTTATAAAAAAATTCACCCCCCTCACAGTTGTCATGAAGGGCAAAATTAG
>NW_015655730.1:0-192 GCF_001515625.1 Sinocyclocheilus rhinocerous | reverse complement strand
GGGGCGTAACTGCAAGAGAGGGGCGTAACTGGAACGGGGCGTAACTTGAAGTTGTCCAAATCACACAGAACCACGCGAGATGTCAAAACGAGATGTTGTTGGCAAGATGGCCGCTTGTATAGAGAACGGTGAGAATTTTTTTTTGTGCCGAAATAACCGTTCAGATTGAAGTGTGTAAGTTATTTTCATACA
>NW_015655729.1:398-7987 GCF_001515625.1 Sinocyclocheilus rhinocerous | reverse complement strand
GTGAATAAAACGCTGTACTTATTCAAACATCATTTATTATTTACCTTTGCATTGCGAACAAGCCGAGATCTGTCTCCAGGCTGCGCGCTTTGGTTATCCAGACGCTTATCCACACGTAAGTTATCCAGACGCTTATCCACACGTAATTTATCCAGACGCATATCCACACGTACGTTATCCAGACGCTTATCCACCACATACGTTATCCAGACGCAAAGTAAAAAAAATCCTTTCTTTGCTACGTCGCCGCCACGCCTCCACGCAGTTCCGACACGTGACCGTGACGTCTAACGTCTCATATCTTACGTCTGATGCCTGAATACTATGGGATTTTGGCCAGACGGCTGGCGAGCGTATACACGTTAGTTCTCCTCTCGGTTTGCTTAGCAATCAGCGAAAATTGCATATATCACACCCCATATAAATCACACCTCATACTGCTAAGCCTTCGATCTGTCACATAACACTCGCCATACTCTTCAGCAAGCCGACGCGCAAACTGCCGCGAATGAAACAAAGACGCAGACGGTCAACACACAATCATCTTCATTAAAAGTAGTAAGACAAACTTATTTTTCCAGTGCTGATGCCGCGCGCTCTCCTATTGAGGTCTTTGATCTTGAAATGAGCTGATAATTAATAAAATGCAGCCCTTATCTTTTGATTTCGTTGACGTGAACTCCGTTAAATTTAAATAGCAGACCAACATTGAATCAATGATGAATTAATGTTAATGCATCAACCAAATTATCATTGAATCAATGTTGAAGTTTAACATTGATTTTTCGTCAGATTTGCACCCTCAAATAATGTTATTTCAATGATGAAAAATAGATCAAGATGGTCATAAAAATCTAAATTTGTTCAACTTAAATTAAACCACTTATTTAACATTGAATCTACATAGAAATATGATCAAACCAATCTTGATTTTTACTCTTTTCAACCAGAGAACATGCAGGACTGCAATTAATATGGTTTTGAATAAAAAAGTCACTCAAAGTAAACAACATCCTTCAGTTTACATGCAAATATTTATTTTTGCCCCCACACGATTTGAACAAACTATTTGAACAGGAAAATAGCATCACATTTAAGTAAAACAAGTGAGTATTTTATTTAAAACAAAACAAAAACAAACAAACAAACTTTGTGGTGCCCTCAATACATATAGGCCCTGATTCACAGACAGGGATTAGCTTTTAATAAAGGATTAGGCTTTAGTAAAATTTGGATATTTAAAGTTTTTTATAAAAATGGATAAAGGAAAAACACATTACTGGTGTGCATCTTGAGACAAAACAATGACACTGACATATTTTAAGATCTGTCAGAGCAAGTTATTTTCAGTTGAGACAGCTCAAACATGCATTTTAGTCTGGGACTAGGTTTAAGCCTTGTCTTTGAAACCGGGAGACAGAGCTTAAAATACAACATAGGCAATGAATATGATAAAGTACTACAGACTGACACATCATCACAGTTTGCTGTTCAGGACTTGAAGCTACTTTTCTGATTCAAAAAGGATGTCCTCACTCCTCATTAAACGGATAGTCTGATGAACTCAGGGCTTTCCACCACAAGGCAATGCCCCCAAGCTGTTCAGAGGCACAACAAAGCCATTTTTGCACTGTCACGGCAAAGATGATCTCTGATGCCTCCTTTTTCTCAGCTTTCACGCTGTTATTGTTGTAAGGCATCTAAAGTATAAAAACAAACAGGAAGTTATTCAAGGAGTGATTCAATGTGAAGTGCAGACTTTGCTCACGCAATCAGCTGCATGAGCCGGTGTCTTCCACATCTCAGCTCACAGTGACTGCAGAGAATTGCATCTCGGCATGTGCTGTTAGTTTACAATGCATTTGGGAACACAACAGTGCATTTTACAGTCTGTATTTTTCAATACAAACAATACTTGCGTATTATTTTGAAACACTTAATATAAAGCATGTTTCATGTTTGGCACAAATTGGATTATGCACTTTCCACACAGCAGCTCACTCTGTGCCCTCTATTTTTCAGATGTGCTTGTAATATCAAACTACTGTATAATGATATAAATGGCTCATTCTATATTGTTTATAAGTTATATATCAATATATCATACAAACTCGATATGGAGTATATACTCAATATACAAATGTTTCCAAATCTGAATGAGTTTCTTTCTTCTCTTGAACACAAAAGAAGATATGTTAAAGAATGTTGGTAACCAGACAGCTGACGGTAGCATTGACTTCCATAGTATTTTTTTTTCCTACAATGGAAGTCAATGGTTACCGTCAGCTGCTGGGTTACCAACATTCTTTAACATATCTTCTTTTGTGTTCAACAGAAGAAAGAAACTCATTCAGATTTGGAACAAACTGTGGGTGAGTAAATTACAATTTTAATTTCTGGGTGAACTATCCCTTTAATAATAATATTAAGCCATTTTGCAATTTGTGTTTCTGCCCCCAAAGTTAAGACCTCTTGAAAAGATAATTAAGGCTTTTCTCATTCCAATTAAGATACCTAAGACTTTTTATGGACTTCAATTTGATAAAACGTCTCAGGTTACTTATGTAACCATGGTTCCCTGAGTAGGGAATGAGACACTGCGTCCTCTAGGGGTCACTATGGGGAACGCGTCGTGACCCGTGTCGCTATGGGGAACGCCTCGTCGTGACCCGTGTCTGAAGCATACATTGAAAAAACACCAACTCGTTGGCCGGCGACAGCCATGACGTCACTACCGGTGCGACTATAGTATAAATAGGCGCCGGGAGAACATGTCATTCACTTCTTCGTCTGAAGCTTGCGTTCGAAGCATGGCAGGAAGCCTAGAGGATTCAGTGTCTCGTTCCCTACTCAGGGAACCTGAGTTACATAAGTAACCTGAGACGTTCCCTTTCAAGGGAACTTCAAACTGCGTCCTCTAGGGGTCGCTATGGGGAATGGTATACCCACACCGCCATGCTGAGGGGAATGCGGGCCAGAACCATCGCGAGCACTAAGTACCAACTTTACCATTTTCATGGTGAGTTGCCCCTGGGACGTCAGACGGCTGTCCGTGACTTTATCCCCTACGGCCAAAGGCCTAGGCTACATACCCCAAAATACTTACCTGTTAGGGCCAGACTCCCGGGCCCGGGGTAGAGCTCAAGGCTTGGAATCATAATGGATTCCTTTAAGGGGATACGACCAAGAACCTAGTATCACACTAAGTCTTGGCCTGTCACACAGGGGCTACCACACGTTTCTCTTTGTATGTGCTGAAGAAACTGTCTCAACAGACCCCTAGTAGCAACACCCTGTTAAAGTAGGTATCCAGAGGATACATAGGAGGAGTGGTGCCCAAGGCGGAACCGGGGTTTTAAACCACTCAGAAAGAGCACCAAGTTCTTGCGCGTAGCTCTTACCGTACAGGATTTTAGAAAAGTGGACAAAGCATAACGTGCACACTTACCACTTATGTGGATTTTAGAAAAGTGGGCAAAGCATAACGTGCACACTTACCACTTATGTGGATTTTAGAAAAGTGGGCAAAGCATAACGTGCACACTTACCAGCTATGGGGATTTTAGAAAGTGGGCAAAGCATAACGTGCACACACTTGAATACCGTTCTAGGGGTTCTCGTGGCACCCTGAAAGAGCAGCCATAGATAGAAATAGCGCATCCCCAAAAACGCTATGTCTACGGCTATAATGCTGGAGTGGCTAGCAGTAAATCTGTAGCTGAGGGAGCAAACATCCAGCTCTAAATCGAGAGGGAGCTCAACCTACAGCATGTTCCAATGGTGGAACAGCTAGCAATTATTCAGCTGAGGGAGCAACACACCCAGTTCTCAATCCGAGAAGGGGGCTCGACCTGCAGCATGTTCCAAAGCTGGAACAGCTAGCAATAATTTACTTAGCTGTGGGAGCAACACACCTAGTTCTCAATCCGAGAAGGGGGCTCGACCTACAGCATGTTCCAATGCTGGAACGGCTAGCAGTAGTTTACCTAGGCTGAGGGAGCACAAACCCAGCTCTCAACGAGAGGGGGCTCGACCTGCAGCATGATTGTAAAATCAGAAGGGTAAGCATACTGCAAGCTAGCCAAACACTCAGCGCATCAGGGAGGCAGAGGAAGGGCCTAATTCACCTGATGCTGCTGGTTCCAGGTGCTCTGGAAAAACAGAGAACTCAAACTTCTCATGTGAGAGGAGAACTCCGAATTCAGAGGAAATAACGTTGCTCATTCCAGGTAACCCTTTGATAAAAGGGGAGCACTGCTCAAACTACCACGAGGACAGCCCATGGAGCGAGGAATCCAACTCCTCAGAGAGGATTAACGCTCGAAAGAAAGCACCATACTCACAATAACCCTCACTGGTGAGGGGAGCGATGCTTCCAGAGTGTGTCGACAGAGACACACTAGTTGAGTGGAGCCCAAGGAACCGGGGTCTAACCAACTCAGAGAAAGGGAACGAGATCAATAACGCGTAACCCTTACCATACAGGATTTTAGAAAAGTGGGCAAAGCATAACGTGCACACTTACCACTTATGTGGATTTTAGAAAAGTGGGCAAAGCATAACGTGCACACTTACCACTTATGTGGATTTGTAGAAAAGTGCGCAAAGCTTAACGTGCTGCACTTATTTAGAGTTTTCCAAGCATCTGTTACAGATACCCGGAAGTACTGGGCCAAACGGGAGAGGCAAGCTCAAATACAACCCTCAAAGAAGAGGGGAGCACTGCCCGAGACAGCATTTACACAGGAAGGTTCTCGTAATGCCACCTATGCCTCCCGCTCGATGCCTCAGCAAGAGGGGATATCCTGGTGATCGGGAAACCCCTCAGGGCGACCCAGATACGGTAGACCAGTCAGGGTAGCATGAAAGCGTAACCCCAGCCCGGACGTCCAGGAAATTTTTGCAGTGACGCGCCGGGGGCCTGATGATCACGAAGGCTCCCGCAGAAGCCTGTGTTATGGCCGCATGATCCAGGAAGTATGAAGCCGAAAACCGGCTTTACTTACCGTCTGGACATATATCGACGAGTGAAATAAACACTGCAAGTCGAGCACCCGGTTTCTGAACCCAGCAGAGGGGGTGCCCATCGAGGACCTACCCTAGAAAGGGACAGAAACACACAGGTCCCGGGAAACACTGCAAAGAAAACTAGCAGAAGGGTTATTTTTACACACAACCACCAGTCTCATTAGATACACGGAGTGTAAATCAGCACTGCACACATTCTTTTCTACCACCCAAGACATGAGTGCTGTTGTTGTAAATAGGGAGCTTTTTCATCATCTTCTTTTTTAACGGCGATTGAAAGAGGAAGCAGAGCGGGAAATAATGGATATATTTTCAACATTTCAGTAATCCACCAATAGGAATAAGGGAAGACACAAAGCAACCAATAGCATTGTTGAATGGGCTGAGATGTGGACTGCCACTGACCTGCCAGCAGTTTATATGTGTTTTTCCAAATAAAAGCCAAATGTTAACCATAAGTTAACATATTCCATGGTGTGCCATAGCCAAGCCACATATGGCCCTCAGTTGTGTGCTATCATCTGGGCCATATACCTCAAAAAAATTGTCATCCAAAAGAAAATTCCCTCCAATTCTAAATCCATGGCAAAACATATACGGTTAAAGTTTGGCCCATATGTGCTCAGCCATGCCATACCTAGGCCAAATGTGACCGCTATCAGCCACATCTGGCCCAAACGTTCTTGCTATCTGGGATTGCAGCAATGTGCAATTTCAAGCAGCATAACGTACTGTTTTTGTACAGCTGGAAGCAAATAACACCAGAAGCCTCTTGCATTCAAAGCCGCGCGTTCTTACATTAAAGATAAGGTGCATATTTCAGATGAATGAGAGTCAGAGAAATAAATTACGAGCTGCGTTCACTCAAATACATAAGGTTAGTCACATGTTAATACAAAAGTTTTGAAGAATAGCAGTCAGCACGAAAGACCCAAGAAACATTCACTTGTTTTCAGATGAAAAATATCATACATACCGATTCACATTTCAACAGGTTCCTACACGCACATTCCTGCCTAAACATGTATAAACGAATCTAATAAAGATTTAAACATATTCTGTATAGTAAATCATCGATTGTGTCTGTTTAATACGAGGACATCAACATTTACTTTCACTTTCGTTTATGACGAGAGCGGCACAAGTAGGACCCGAGTAAATATCGGATCAGCTTTCCAGCGCTGGAGAGAACTCAGGGAGCGGGAAGGCCTGCTATCGGACGCCGAGGTTGCTGTGTTTCTTCTCGATAGGCGAGTAACATTAGTTTTGCTTTGTTTCACAGAACTAATATATGCTGGCTTTTGCTTGAATATGCTCATGTGTCATGTTCGCTTGTTTGTTCATCTGCAATCGTAATGTCTTTCCCTTCAGCTATGATAAAGACAAATTCATTTCCACACCCTATAAGCCTGGAGCGTCTAAACCTCCTCCACTGTCTGTTTCAAGCGTCAGCTCCCAAAGTGGGTCCGAAAAGTAAGATAATAGTTTGTTTCCTTTGGTTACTCTTTTAGTGATCGATATAACCCTCTAATGTCGTCGTAATTGTAATATATCCGTTAGCTGGTCTGTCGTGCTCGTGCTATCGAGTTGTTCATGAGAACTGTGTTTGTGTTTTTCGAAGAGAGGTGTGGGGAAGTCGCATAAATGCAAAATGGCTATTAAGCCAAACATACACACCTGGTGCCTCTAAATTGAGTTTTTTTGTTTAGACTCATCTTTTAGTCTCCTACTGCCCAGTTCATCTGAGAGGCCAGCTCATTGGTTATAGAGTACAGCCCAGCATCCTACGTGCCTCAACTGATGCTCCTCCCACAACAGCAAAACGGCCAACCTAAAAAGAGTGTCAGGGACATATTTGCACAAAACATGGATAGGTTACAAATGAATGTCATGGGAATGTAGTTTTCCTGCTAGAAAACATTAAAAACAACATTCACCTGGTAGATGTGTGTTGAATGAAAACTTTCTTTTCTCAAAATAAATAAATAAAAACAAGTAAAATAAAAATAAATAACTCTTAACATTTTTATTACCATCACACGTCTGGCATCTTCACTTTGAAGAATCCGCTCTGGTTCTTCTAACTCTGTCAAATCCTTTAGAGGGAGTGAAAGAGGTAATGAGGAGAGACAGAGTTCTTTCACTTTGGACACTTGTTCAGCCAGTATTACAGTCATTTTACAATAAGCAGTGTCTTGAAAGTGAACCCCCCACCCACCATCCTCTGACCTAGATTTAAAAAAACAAAGTAAAAATTAAGAGTATGCAACACCTGTAGCAGGTAACAATTTACATTAATTAATTCTTACCTTATGCAAGCAAACCTGGGAAATATCCCTCTGATGGGCCTACGAAAAGGAAAAAATGAAGGGTGAAAATTATAGCCATTTGGTCAACCAAACATTGGTTGTAATTAGTTTTGTGACATACGTTGACTTAAGGTGTGTCAAAAGTGTAAAGAAAAACAAAAGTAATCTATAAAACTGGTAGGGCTGTGCGATTTTGAAGAAAAATGCGATATGCGATACCTTGTTAAAAAATGCGATATTCGATATGCGATA
>NW_015655729.1:0-217 GCF_001515625.1 Sinocyclocheilus rhinocerous | reverse complement strand
TTTAGCATTACATAAAAAGTAATGTCACAAATCAGAAAATGTCATTTTAACATCAATGTGAACATACAAACAAAAAAAATTTATGACACTAATTTTATATCATTGTTACGGTGACGCATTGCTGCCACACACACATTATTTTTTCCACTCAGTTATGTCGTAATAACGAGATATTTTTCTCGTTATAACGAGATATGTCGTTAAAACGACATATTTT
>NW_015655728.1:2782-8191 GCF_001515625.1 Sinocyclocheilus rhinocerous | reverse complement strand
TGTGTGTGTGTGTGTGTACATGTGGAATATACAGTTTTTACAGTGTAAAAAACATTACATCACATGTATAAGTGTGCCTGTAAGTGTTCTCAATGTTCTGAACTGGCTCAAAAGTAAAAATGTAATCCTTTTTAGGTCATTTCCTGGATTTTTTAGAAAGGAAGTAAGGGGTAAAAAACATTTTGGACCATATAAACGGCCAGAGAAAAGCTTTTTGATATTTTTTTTCCTTCTTGACCAACAATATGAAAAAACGCCCAAAGGAGAGACAGAATTACAGCTTACACTTGCAGGACTTGGGAGAAGATCATTAACTATAACCGAAAACATGACTCATTCAGAGGTAAGATCGATAATGTTATTTTTCTTGTTTTTTTTTGTGTTGGGTGAATTTCCTTACTCTGCCTTTCCTTACTCTGTTTTTCTCTGCCTTTGATAATTAAGCTATCAGAGGTGCTTGTTAATGCATATCCAAAACTGGCAAAAATCTGCGGAGGATGGTTGCTGCACAAGTGCTCAGGTATGTAGGATTGTTTTGAATTTTTGTCCTAACCTCTTAAAACTTTTGTGAATTGAAAATCATACGTGTTTATAGATATTGGATGGATTTTATCTGTTAAAAATTTTTGGTGGATTGTCTATTTACATATATTCCGTTATGTATTTTGAATCGTAGGTGAAGGTGGGCAGCGGAAATTGATTGTCATCCCTCCTGACCCAGATGGATATAATGGACAGCAGCTGAAAACCGTGAGCAGCAATGGAAAGTGCACAATGTATGTAGTTCCTCTGCAAGAGCAAATTGACACAACTCCATTACCACCTGATGCAAGAGAGTTTGAAAAAATGCCTAAAGCCCAGTGTACACTCTGCAGCCAAATGGTTCCTCTTCAGTGCCTTCCAATACATATAAAACACTGTAAGATGGAACATGTGGATCTGTGTGCCTCAAGTGATGATGTAAGTCTAAGGTGTTTATTTTAGTCACCAATGAGCTCTAAAAACAAGGTTGATGAGATTCTGTTTAATTTCCAGTCAATGGAGTCAGACTCCCCACAAGATAATTCAAGTTCTATTGACACATTGGAAAGAGGTGTGTTGTTTTTGCTCCAAATGTTTGGGACATACTGATCTTTTGTTTATATTTCATAAGCTCTGAAAACACCATTTTTATGGTTTCAGGAATTGGAAAAGTCACCAGATACTGAAAGCTGTGATTCAAATATAAATGAAGTCTGGACAGAGAAGGTGAAAAGGATATTTATTATCTATTTATGTATTAAATAATATGAATTTATGGTATATGTATGGTTCCTAAACAATTGTTTGTGCATAATTTAACTCAGTATTTTAATGTCACATCAGACTGCTGAGTGTCCACTGCAAGAAAACATTTAACAGTGGATTACAGTAAATTACTAAAATAGTTTAGTGTCACTTATCTAATATTAATAATTTAAACTTTTCCTATCCAGCCATTTTAAATATTAAAGCATTTACTTTTTATTTTTGTCTGTGTGCAGAACTGCAGAATATGATGATAACTTCAGTGACCCAATAAATACACTTCAAAGGTAAAAATGATATATTAAGAAACTGTTTGTTTCGCTTTGCTGGTACATTTCATGTTTCATATCTGTTTATTTCTATTACAAAGTTCTGGGGAGATTTTGAATTGGATCAGCAGTAATGTTGATCAAAACAACACCTTTTCCATCTGTGTTTCTCGGAATGACATCTTCAATAGAGGCATGCAGCAGTGGCAGCGCCAGAAGAAATCTTCCCCGAAAGGTAGACTAAAGGTTACCTTTTTGGCGAATCAGGGGTCGACTCTGGTGCTCTTAGCAAGGAGTTCTTAACAGGTATAACTAGTTTAGTTTATTATAAAATGTTTTATATTTTAAAGCAGACATTTTGTCAGATCAGATTTTAAATAGGATGTATTTGTTGTTGTCTAGAAATGATTGCAGAGATTGAAACAAGACTGTTTATCGATGGTGTAGATAAAAAAGGGAAAAATCCAGTCTATTGTCTCAACAGCTTGGATCGTAACTACTTCAGGTATGCAAGATTTGATCAGTTAACACTTTTCACATTGATAAACATTATTTTTGGTTGATTTAAGGTTTTGTTTTATCCACTGTGGTATTAGAAGTGCAGGAGAAATTATGGCTGTCAGTCTAGCACAAGGAGGACCACCGCCGGTTTTTTTGCGCGAGTGGTGTTTCCAATATCTTTGCTCTGGAGATTATGACAGTATACAGGTGACAACCAGTGACGTCACAGATTTGGAATTCTCCCTGCTCATTGAGAAGGTAAAATATTAACCAGATATGCACATTTTATATAGTAATGTTTAACTCTTAAAAGTAAATAAGGGATGCCAATAAGACTGTATTCTATTTCTCTGTATTTAGGTTAACTCAACAGATGACATGAGTGAGCTTACAGATGAGATTTTAAGCTGTGGATACACTGGAAAAGTGTCTGCTGACATGAAAAGCAACATCATCAGGTGCACTATACTTTTTATTCTCCTTGGAGTACAAAATTGTTTTAATTTTAACTGTATTTGTAATCTTATGAAATTTAGTACAGTAAATAACAAAAGCATCAAGTTTATCATCTAGTACATCAAAATTTAGTTACTCTGTATATTTTTAAATATTGTTTAATGTTTTAAATATGTATTGATGAAACCGTTAAATTGCCTCTAGAGCCATTGTTTTACACTCCACTATGAGAGTTGTTCCAGTGCTTGATCAGCTGCGAAAAGGCCTGCAGCTCTGCGATCTCCCAAAAGTCATGGAAATGCATCCAGACTTATGTCTACCACTGTTTGTCCCAGGGGAAAATGACGACAGGGTAAACCATTGTGGTTCTTATGGTGTTTTCATAATGAGGACATGCATATAGAAATGCTAACACTATCTCTTTTATTTAAGGTGGATGCAGCCTTCATTCTGGAGAATTGCCACCCTGTCCTTAGTGACAAAGGTTCTGTGAAATACACCAAAGAAGTAAATGTAATGAACTTTTTCCAGAATTTCCTACAGGAAGTTGAGGATTGTGGTATGTATTTTAATGGCACAACATACGTAAAGTTCTGTTAATCTTGGTTTCATTCCACTGCAAGTTTTTAAGAAGGTGAAGCTGAACAAATGACTACTGGTAAAGTTATGCAGTGGATGACAGGCCAGAGACATAAGCCTATTCTTCCCAGTGACCAGAAGGACTTCAACATCACTGTGAAGTTCAATCACGACTGTGACACAAATCATACTGTGTGTTTTCCAACTGTAAGCGCATGTACTCGCACAATTACATTTCCTACAGCTCACCTGAAAACACTAAATGAATTTAAAAACATAATGGGAATAGCCATGAAATATGGGGAGTCATTTGATAATGTTTACATGTATTTGATGGGGAAAGCATGTTGAAACAGCAACTTTCAGCTTCTCTTTGAGTCACTGTTTATTGGCACAAGTAAAACTGTATCTTTGACAATATTTGTTCAAAAAAATGTTCATGTTAAAGCAATACAAAATCATTAACTGTTCTGAATTTTCATTTACAAATTACTTTGCATACAATTCATTCATTGTGCTGCTTTGTGTTACAGTTGCACTTTTCAAAATTTATACAATTTGTAAAATACATTTTTACAATGGTCTCAACACAGGTGTTTGTGTATTTTACAGACGTTCAAAATATTGAACCAAAGATATATAAATATCTCTGCCATAACAGTCAGATGTTGTGAGAGGATTACAGATGGATTTTACGGTTTCCATCAGAGCAGAAGTGAGTGGGCACTCAATTTCTGGAACATGAACTCCAACATCATCATCTTCAGTCACACTATCAAACGTCTCCCAGTCTGTTCCAAACCGTTCCAAATTCTTAAATGAAAAAAACTAATTACTTCCTGCATCATGCAAAAGCACAATTTGACAGTATGACTACAGGCATAGAAAATCAATAAATAAAAAAAACCCTGAAAATTCTCTTCATCGTCACCTGATGAGTTGTGCATGTGTCCCATTATCCACAGCTGGTTAGGGGTGAGCCCATTTTCAGACTGTAACGGATGATTGTCCCAGCCTTCAGAAAATGTGTGGAGGTCACGCTTCAGACGTGGGAGGAACACATAATGTGCACAAAACAGATGAAGGGAATCTGACAAGTCCAACAAGCCATCTTCCTCAAGGCTGTGAAGTATTTCGTAATATAGCTGAGTTACGCTGAGCCAGACGTCTCGCCACAGGCGTTCAATTACCGATATAACGTTGGTTCGACGTTTGACGTTGGATATTAGACAGATATTCAGCCGCGAAAAACTTCAATACATTTTTAGTGGATGAGTATAATTGTATACAAAATGGCTTATCTGAAAAGCATTAGAACGTAGAACTGAACACACATCGCAGTTTATTTGTTTTAATCGTCTTCTATATGTTGAAACGCATAAAGTCTCTAGCAGCGCCGAGCTAGCGCTTAGGCCCCTAGGGACCGTCTACAAAGTGCATGTACAGGATAAAACTATGAATGTTTTCCCACCGGAATGTTTTTTACAATAAACAAAACAAGAGCAAACAGTGCACCAAGCTCTTTGAAAGCCAGCTAGGGACCGTCTACAAAGTACATGTAAAGGATAAAACGATTAATGTTTTCCCACCGGAATGTTTTTTACAATTAACAAAACAAGAGCAAATAGTGCACCAAGCTCTTTGAAAGATATAAAGACAAACACTTATAACGCTCACTTGAATTTAAATAAGAAATATTGTAAACAAGATATGTGATAGTGGTTATTATTATATTATTACTATTAATAAATATATGAATAAAATAAAAATAATATTAAAAATCATTATCATTCCATAATTTAGTGGTTATGCAGTAGGCTTATTCCAGGTCCTTGTGAGAACATTTTAATATTTGTTGTTTTCACAGAAGTTTGACACCAAAAAACACACTATTGAAATTTAAACTAATAAATTAATTAATTTAAAATGAATACACTCTTCTGTATTAACCTCATGTTTTTGTTACTGTTTTTATAAGAACATTTTTATACTTGTTTTAGTCACAGAACTATAATAGAAAACATGGTAGAGGAAGATACTGCAGTTGTTTTGACTGAGTTTTGAATTCAAACCTTTCAAATTCATTTAAAATCAATACAGTCTTCTATTTCAACTTCAAAAGGTGTGTCTTGTTACTGGTTTCTAGAAGAATATTTTAATGTTGGTTTTAGTCACAGAAATATGAGAGAAAACATTCAGCTGAAACTGAATAGCCAATTAAACTGTTTATTAAGCTGATCAATCAATACATCAATTAGTTAAAAATTCTATTTTCGAGCTCATTTTCAAAGGGTCCATTTTGTTTGTATGTTTATTT
>NW_015655728.1:0-1852 GCF_001515625.1 Sinocyclocheilus rhinocerous | reverse complement strand
CCAAAGAGTCTCCAGTATTACTGCCCCCTAGAGGAAGATACTGCAGTTGTTTTGACTGAGTTTTGAATTCAAACCTTTCAAATTCATTTAAAATCAATACAGTCTTCTATTTCAACTTCAAAAGGTGTGTCTTGTTACTGGTTTCTAGAAGAATATTTTAATGTTGGTTTTAGTCACAGAAATATGAGAGAAAACATTCAGCTGAAACTGAATAGCCAATTAAACTGTTTATTAAGCTGATCAATCAATACATCAATTAGTTAAAAATTCTATTTTCGAGCTCATTTTCAAAGGGTCCATTTTGTTTGTATGTTTATTTAAAAAAAAAAAAACACTTTAATGTTTTGTAAGAGGGATTTTTTTAGTACTGTCCTGAGTAAGATATTTTGCATCAAAGATGTTTACATATAGTCCACAAGACAAAATAATAGCTAAATTATGTCAGAAGCTTCAGAAGAAACCCAGATGTTTCCCAGAAGACAAAATTAGTACAATTTACCCAGAGTCTGTGAGACCTGGAGAGTTTTTCTGTAAAAATGAATGTGTTAACAGATTCAAATTTAATTCAATAGCGTGCATCCTGATTTACATATGATAGTAAAAGATGGCTGTAAATATCGTTCTTTGAACAAGTAACAAGACACACCTCTTGAAGTTTAGATATCAAACTGTGCGCATTCTAAATTAAGTTATTTAAATTTCTGAATGTCAAACTTTTATACATTTCACAAATGAAGCTTTTAGATGGAATAATTGTGCTTTTTGCTCTTCGTTTTGCACTTTGCAGACGGTCCCTATCCTGCACTTTTACATTATACGGTCTATCAGTTACAATACCTTAAGGCAGATTAAAACAAATAAAACACATTGTGTGTTCTTTTCTACATTTGAAAACAATTATAACACATTATGTTTCTTGTCCTTGTGCTAAATCGTTAAAGAACTATTGAAGATTTCCGAGGCTGAATCTCTGACAAATGTCAAACCTCAAACGTCGAACCAACTTTAAATCGGTATGTTGCTGGTACTGAATGCTCTTTATTTTTAATGGTTTTATATTTTGTCAGTTTCTGGACATAACAAAAATATGTGTTTTAGTTACTTTATTGCTATGAATGCAGTTATTAGACATTCAAACTATGATCAATATGCAAAAATTATGTTTGATGTAAGTGATGTTATTAGTGTATTTCTGTATAGATATAAATTCTGTATCATATTATGAGACAATCATATTATGTTTTATTAGAGCAGTTTTATAGTCTTTCAACAAATATTCTTACTTTATTGAAGATGCAGGACAACCACCTAGCAGATAACCAGCTAGCATATGAATCTAAATATACTTCGTTTTTCTAATAACATTTATAACAAACTAGTTTCCTCGTTGTGTATATGAAGATAAACCAGACAAAACCTTCTTTAGAGAACTATAGATGTTAGCAGGCACACAAATAGCACTGAGAGACCGATAAAAACTATCCAGAAATGACCCCGTAAACATGTTGATTAAAAACAAAATAAGAAACGTGTATTTTACAATTACGTGTCAAATTCTGTTTAAAACTACAAAACTCTGTAACAGAAATATCAATAACACAACGTATCAAACAAAAATAATGTTAAAACAGTTATTGATAGACAGACAGTCAGGTGTGAGGGGAATATATTTTGTTATTTAAAAACTTTATCAAGAAATGTAATTAAGCCCCAAAAGCACTATTACATGGCTTTTAGATATAACTAGAATTATGAAATTATTTATTTGTGACGCAAGAAAAATCAGCAGCCAACAAAAGCAGCCAACAAAAGTTTGATACTTGAAGCAAACAAAGTAAAAGACAGATCTCTC
>NW_015655727.1:0-1080 GCF_001515625.1 Sinocyclocheilus rhinocerous | reverse complement strand
ACCATTGTCAAATACACTCTGAAACTCAAAGGTCCGCTACAACCCCTTCAAAATAAAAGTTCGATTTAATTTGAAATTATGACAGAAATATATTAGCATTGTACAATGTACTTCAAAGTTATAATAACAATAATAATATTCTTTATAATAAAATAATTTATTTAAACATTGTTTTCAAGGAATATCATGTTTGTCCATGTTTTAACTTTGCCAAAAATAAAAGTTGTACATTTTCATTTAATAACATTTTAAAACATTAATTCAAATGTTAAAGTGTGATATAGATATAAATAAGGTGTACAGCTTTATTTTTTTAATTTATTAATTTTTTCAGAAGGGACACTTCAATAATTTAAAATGGTTTCAAGTTTGTTGTAATAAAGGATTTGTTCACTTAAATAACTTGTTCTTGTTCTTTTAAGAGTCATTGTTACTGATAAGAATTATTGTTTAATATATACCGTGATAACCGGGAAACCGTGATATTTTCTGAGACAATTATCATACCGTGAAAATCTCATACCGTTACAACCCTAGTCGCAATGTTATATTGAGTATTTTTATCAAAAAACAATATATATATATATATATATATATAGTCTACCCATTTATTGTTATTTAAATAGTATAGGCTTATGTTGAGCTTTATCTTGTACTGGAGCTGTATTAACACTACACAGTAAAAAATGCAGTGTCGATTTTAACACTACTAAATATCATATATGGTCCCAATCTGTCTAGTGTTAAAAGTACACCGTTCGTAGTGTTGAATTTTTAGTGTTAATATAGCACCTTACAGTGCAGAAAAATTACACTCCGAGTGTAAAGTGTTACACTTGCTATTGTTGTTTAAATTTTACACTATTGGGGTATTTAACACCCCTGGTGTTGTTTTAATCCTTTAAGTGTTATTAATAAAGTATTTTTTAATAAAGTATCTTTTCAGTGCAAACAAAAAAAATGTTATTGTATGGTGTTAATGTACAAGATTAGACATAAAATCAAGAGTCTTCATACAGATGTATCAATTTCAATGTTTATTTAACAAATGGGCAAAGTGGCAACTTTAAAACATATATC
>NW_015655726.1:382-559 GCF_001515625.1 Sinocyclocheilus rhinocerous | reverse complement strand
TTTAAAATAGTAACTTAAAGCATTCTATAGATGTATTTATCATGTCGGTGAAGTGCTCCTGCTCAAGACCAAGACGACAGAAAGATCCTGTTTGTTTTCATTATTTTACAAAAGCACGAGGTTTTGTTGATATTGTGAGTGCACACAAATACAAGTAGACCCTTTGCAGTTCCGAAT
>NW_015655726.1:0-272 GCF_001515625.1 Sinocyclocheilus rhinocerous | reverse complement strand
AAAAAAATGCAAGTGATCGCGCTGGCGCCTCCATGTCCTGCACGCTTAGCTTCCACTCTCTGCACAAACGATTGGATATGCGCCTAACAGCGCTCATTTATCTAGGTTAAATGTTTAAATTAATACTGTGAAATGCGTGAAGTGTTTTATGTCTGTTTATTTTAGGCAAGTCTTGTTGGTTTGCTAAGGCTAAATTGATCAAACAATGCTCAACTCACTGTCTACCTCTGGCCGCTTGGTCGTTCCTTTAAAAAACAAAAACTTGAATTTAA
>NW_015655725.1:1289-1485 GCF_001515625.1 Sinocyclocheilus rhinocerous | reverse complement strand
TTTGAACCAAATCACCTACACTGCCTTTAATGCTGGTCTTCTTTCTACTGTACTTCCTCTTTCACCTGCAGTCTCTCAGTTATATATTGACTCATGTCAGATGTAGCCTATGTATATGTATTTTGTTTGTTTTTTCTGAGAAAAAGGTCTAATAATAGTCACTGTCCTCAGATTTGTTTCTTTTTTTTTTTTTTTA
>NW_015655725.1:0-1272 GCF_001515625.1 Sinocyclocheilus rhinocerous | reverse complement strand
TACTTTTTTTTTTTTTACTGCTATTCAATTTAAGTGTGAAAAATAGCAACCGGTGTAGTCCAAATCCCGAGTGAATGACTCATACTGTATAAGTCTGTTATTTTTAGTGCAAACAGTTAAGAATCAGTATTAGTGATTGATTACTGAAATCAGGTGGACTTACTGAACTGATTATATGTTGTACATAAGGCTTTTGCATCTACAGACCTGTTATATAAATTAATGAATGAATCAATAATATGTTACCTTATTACAATGCGCGCTGAAATAATACTGACTCGTCAATCTCACCATCCATTGGTCTGATATTTCCTAATAGTCCTTAATGGAATGGTTCACCCAAAATGAAAATTCTCTCATCATTTACTCACCCACAAGTTGTTCCAAACCTGTATGCATTTCTTTCCACCGCTGAACACAAAAGAAGATATTCATACAGATTTGGAACAACTCCAGGGTGAGTAAATGATGACAGGATTTTCATTTTTGAGTGAAATATCCCTTTAATACAGTTTGACACCATATTGAATTCAACATAGATGAAAAGGAGTCTGAGAGATAGACTTACAGACTTTACAATGGCACCGTTTGTATAAAGGTCGTAGATAATGTAATTTTCACAACTTTCAGAACTGTTTTATGGAGTTTTTGTCTATTGAAAGTCAACTAGGGAAAATTAACTTGGAGGAACATAGTATTATCATTACTGTCATTTTGTTGCAATGAATGTACATAGTCTACTTTTTTAAGTGTGTGATCTGTGAAAATGACAATAAAACACATACAACTTTGTGCAAGAATCGAACAGATTTCTGAGCAGAGTAAAATAAGGATTGCAATTATTTTTTTCCCCAAAATGTTTCTTCCTCAAAAGAACAAAAATAATCATTATTTGAACTGTTATGGAGACAGATTTATTAAGAGGAAGGAACCCAAAACAGAATCGTTAAATTTCATGATTCCCCTGTTCACTCGTTTCTGCTGCTTCCATTAATCAATGAATGCAGATTAATGAGCCATCACAATATTGTTTAATTTTCCTTGTCCTTTAAACACACCAGAATATTATTTATTCTCATAATGCCAATTCTGAATTTATCAGTTTGATAAAATGTGAATCATGGCAACATTTCTGTAGAAACTTGCATGTTAGTCATTGTGACATTTTCTGAAAACATGTTACAAGATTCGCAGCATTACCAAATTATTTTCTGTAACACGTGAGGGACATTTGCATGTCTTTAATCTGTCATGATGTTCCTAAAGATCTGA
>NW_015655724.1:448-547 GCF_001515625.1 Sinocyclocheilus rhinocerous | reverse complement strand
GGAGTTCTGCTTTGACTTCAGCCCAAACCAAAGGAAATGCGTTGGACGGGAGCTATGCTCACCACTATACCACCAACGCAGGTGGATGACACCGGCTTG
>NW_015655724.1:0-217 GCF_001515625.1 Sinocyclocheilus rhinocerous | reverse complement strand
GTGACACAGGAACCGCAAAGGCTGCAAATACAGAAGGTGACCAGTTGCGCATCCTCCCAACGCATGTGGGCAGTCGGCCTAAATTTACTCTTTTCTTGACATTCCAGTGTAGCTCTGCTGTGATCAGAGCCTCCAAAAATACAGATTACTTGCAAAAAGTTCCCCTCCACGAAAATCTTTAATAAAAGGCGAAAGATTTATGCGATAATGAAGAGAA
>NW_015655723.1:791-978 GCF_001515625.1 Sinocyclocheilus rhinocerous | reverse complement strand
AACCTAAAGCTGCGAAGTCCAAAGGGGGCACCCAGATTTGAACTGCGGACCTCTTGATCTGCAATCAAATGTTCTACCACTGAGCTATACCCCCACAAAGCCACTGGCTCAAAACAGCACACAGGAATATAGATCCTTAATTTTGACAATATCAAACAGCAAGATCTTCACTTCAAAATAAAGGCTT
>NW_015655723.1:0-411 GCF_001515625.1 Sinocyclocheilus rhinocerous | reverse complement strand
CAAAACCGCACACAGGAAATTAGATCCTTCATTTTTACAATATCATACAACAACATCCTCACTTTAAAATAAAGGTTTTGGTTAACCTAAAGCTACCAGTTCCAAAGGGGGCACCCAGATTTGAACTGGGGAACTCTTGAGCTGCAGTCAAATGCTCTACCACTGAGTTATACCCCCATAAAATCAATGGCTCAAAACCGCACACAGGAAATTAGATCCTTCATTTTTACAATATCATACAACAACATCCTCACTATAAAATAAAGGTTTTGGTTAACCTAAAGCTGCCAGTTCCAAAGGGGGCACCCAGATTAGAACTGGGGGACCTCTTGATCTGCAGTCAAATGCTCTTCCACTGAGCTATAGACCCACAGAATAAGCAGTTCAAAACCGCACACAGGAAATTAGATC
>NW_015655722.1:389-573 GCF_001515625.1 Sinocyclocheilus rhinocerous | reverse complement strand
AGAAAACCTTAAAAAAAAAAAAAAATCAAACAGCACCTACACCACTTGTTGTTTGGGAGGGTTTCAATAATAAAAATCAAGAAAATAAAATGCTGTCATCCAAAAACAATCCCCAGCATATTCTATTGTCAGACATGACTGGAACTTCAAATGGGACTGGCTTCTATGGTCAGATGTAACTAAA
>NW_015655722.1:0-198 GCF_001515625.1 Sinocyclocheilus rhinocerous | reverse complement strand
CATGGCATCTATGATTCTATCAAATGCCAACAGATAAAAAATCAAAAATTGACTGACTCTGTTAGAAATCTTATAATGGGCCATGTTTGGATCTACCAACCGGACAATAATCCAAAAACAAACCTTAAAAACTACACAAAAATGGACACAAATCCAAGCTTCTGCTATGGCCATTCCAGTTCCCTGACCTGAACCCTG
>NW_015655721.1:36389-42774 GCF_001515625.1 Sinocyclocheilus rhinocerous | reverse complement strand
AAATATCAACATTGGCTACCAGAAATCACGTACTCTGCCTTTAATCTGTGCAGATTTCTCTCCTGATTCAGATATCCTGATTCATATCCTGATTTTCCACTGGAAGAAGCGTTATTATGGATTATGGACTCAGATTTTAGTCAGAATCAACAGTTTGATGTTAAAAACTTATTAAAATGTTAAAATTTGTTTCTTAAAAACATGCAGCTTTTATCTTCTCCAGATGTTAACTGATGGACTGGAGTGATGTGGATTATTGTGATGTTTTTATCAGCTGTTTGGACTCTCATTCTGACGGCATCCATTGCTGAGCAAGTGGTGGAATGATACATTACTACAAATCTGATGAAGAAACAAACTCATCTATATCTTGGATGAACTGACAGTGAGTACATTTTCATCAAATTAAAATTTTTGGGTGAACTATTCCATTGATATTCATCTTTTATGAATCAGTGTTGCAGTGTTTGGTGAAAACCAGTAAATAATTGTTTTTTATATATGTGATACATATGTGATAAATATGTGATACATTCTGATTGATTATAGCAGGATTTCACTTCATATGTATTCTTATGAAGTGAACATTTATTCAGTTTAACTAAAAACCCAGTCTGGTTCTGCACTGCACAAATGTTATTATGGTAAACATCCACATCATACACATAGGCATCATGTGATTCTACAATTATTTATGTTCATATCTGAAACTCTTCTCAAACATTCTTACACTTTGGTCGATATTTGTTAAGGCTGTTCATCCGGTGCACTTTTCGGTGTTCTCTGAATCCACAGGCATTTTTTTCCCCTCTCTTCGTTGTTTTTTCCTTGTGCGCAGGTTTGCCTTCGTCTCTCAGTGCACTTTCCTTTCTCTGTTTTTCTTTTTCTTCAGATGTATTTTGGTCTCTCATTGGCATCTCTTTTAGTTTTCTTGTCATCCTACTGGCATCAACTTTTGCAGAAAACACAAAAATACAAAAATGCATAAATAATAAAGAGAAATCGTTTAATTCTGACTGAACAGACATTAGTAACAGAGTAATCATATACACCTGGTCACTTTATGCATTTTGTTGATTTGTTAAAATGTTTCCATTTACACTTGGCCACGTAAATGTGTCTTCGCAAAACGGATATATATCCGATCTTCAGTTCCCGCACTATATGCAAATTTCACATCAACGAATGCAACAGATAAGTGCTGCATTTTATTTATTATCAGCTAACTTCAAGATCAAACACCGCAATAGGAGAGAGCGCAGCATCAGCACTGTAAAGATAAGTTAGTCTCACTACTGTTAATGAAGATGATTGTGGGCATCTGCGTCTTACTTCAGTTTCATTTGCGGCAGTTTGTGCATCGGCTTGCTGAAGAGATACTCCAACCCGATCTCACGGCAATTCATACAGAGTTTATGAGGTGGCTAATTTGTACGATCTCATTTGTATGAATTTGTACGAATGACCTAACCCCGGCCCTTAACCTACCCATCACTGGGGTCAAGACAAATCGCACAAAATCGTACAAGTGAGGTGATATGAATTAGCCACCTCGTAAAATACTTACGAATCCACGGCGATGCATGTTGCATTAGCGGTGCCATATCTAACTATAACATATCATACAGCCTATAACACGCTTTCACACGTTTATTATTATAACATTTTTTAATGTGGTTGGAGCAACCAGTTGAGCTGGTTTTGGAGGGCCCATAATGAAATACAGAGTCGGAATAAAAGTTTGAATGTCTGAGATTGCCATTCACCTGGAAAATAGACCTAAATTGGATGTTGAAAAACTAAGAAATGACGTTCAATGAAGAAGAAATATTTAACATTCTTCACTATTTATAGGTCAGACAGAATTAATCAAATGTACACAATTTAATGATTACTGATGATCTCTGAAACATTTTCAAATCAAAGCAAAAGAGTGACATAATAAGACATATGCTTTCTTAGAACTCAAATTCTGCAAAAACTGTTTTAAATCGGAATTAGGAAAAATCCTTATCTGAATACAATCTAGAAATGCAAAACATTCTATACATTCATATGACACTCACCTAAATCCAGATCTGAAAGTATTTATTCCTTTTTTCTTTTTTTCTTTTTCATTTAAATCCTTGAAGCAGGCAGCTACTGAAGCATCAAACCTCGTGTAATCACAGCAAAGAACAGCAGAATCGACCAGGAAATGACTGAGTAAATATGTCTATCAGCTTCTGTGACGCATGCAGCGACTGGAGAAAGTGCCTGAACTGGTTTAGCCTCTTTTCTTTCTTTCAAAATCGATCTTGTCTTTGTTATTTTCATTACAATAACTGATGATACAAATCTCTGGTGATGAGATCCCATTACAATTTGGCCATAGCAAGAATAAAGACATTTAATACCATATTAGGTCACACAATGAGACCACTGCTGATTTAGCTTACACAAATAATATTTTCAAAGTATTTGCATTCAGTTTGTTCCATTACAGAAAGATTTACTTTTTTACTGCATGTGTGTCTAGTCTCTACTGAATAATCCAGATCTCAGGGTTGCTCAGTGGGGAATTCAATGTCAATGTTTTTCTTTTTGCACTGATTCTGGATCAGATCTTCGATGGCTGGAATCCAACCACGTAACAAACCACAAACCTGCACTAAAATGTGCACAAACAACTTTTGCAGAAGTCAGAAAGAGCTTTATTACAAAGTATGTTTCGAAACACAAGGACTTGGCTTCCAGTGCAGCAGAAAGTACAGACATAGTGCAAACATACATGATAATGCATAGAATTACATGAAATATAACACTAATATAAGATAAGATATAAGAAAATTAAATAATGCACTATAAAATGAAGCTGAAATATGAGGGGAAAAAACATGTAATTGTTTAAATGAATGTATAGATTTACAAGTACGCAGTTTTCAAACGTACAGTTTTCGGATTCTATGTATAAATGTGTCTGTTATGATGGACAAGGTATAGTTATGAACATTTTAATTGTTCAGGCTGAATATAGCCTGCAGGAAAAAAACTGTTCTTGTGTCTGGCTGTGGTGATCAGTGCTCTGTAGCAACAGTTCAAAGAGAGAGTGGGCTGGATGTGAGGGGTCCAAAGTGATTTTCTTAGCCCTTTTCCTCACTCTGGAGATGTAAAGATCTTGGAGGTTGGGTAGAGGGGCACCGATAATCCTCTCAGCAGTCCTGACTGTCCGTTGTAGTCTCTTGATGTCTGATTGGGTAGTTGAACCAAACCAAACAGTTATAGATGAACACAGGACAAACTCCTGTGGCATGGAGGTTGAATTTCCTCAGTTGGCGAAGAAAGTAACCTCTGCTGGGTCTTTTTAGCAATGGAGTCTATGTGAGTGTCCCACTGGACAGGTCTTATGCTGAAACTAACTCAGCAGCATCAGTGAGGTCCAAAATGTGCAAAATGTATTTATAATAACCATAACCAATCCTGAGGCACAAAAGCCAAATTAAACAGGTTAAAATTTCTCAATGGTAGTGTAAAAAACACCTTTTTTACCGTCAAAATGAGCTCTGTTTTTAGCAAGCCATTCTAGTCCATGTTGCTTTAAATGCTAATGAGCTCTGCTAGCCCCGCCCCTCTCTTCTGGGAGGTGAGGAGCAGCACTGTTTACTTTAGCCGCAAAACTTGCTTACTAGCACATATTAGGAACGGCGATTTGCAAAGATTCATAAAGATCCACTTCTGTTTCAGGTTTTTATAAACTATTTCTTACTATGTGTCAGTAACTTGTTGTTATTTTAGCATGTGTGTTTGCCTCAGTGTTATTTTTTTTAGGATTACTGATGAACTAATGTACTTTGATTTGTATTAGTTATCTATTTTAGTTTTAGTTACAGTTGTAGTCATGTTGTCATTTTATTAGTTTTTTTATTATGTCTATATAGACTTTTTATTAAGTTTTACTTTTATTTAATTTGAGTTATTTCAGTACTTCAACATACAAAATGGAAATGAAATAATATATATATATTTAATGTATTTATATATATGTACATGTATATGTATATGTGTGTGGCTGTACATACACATATGTAGTTGTTTTTTGGTGTTTGGCTTAGTGTTATGTTAGAATCATTATTATACTCATACCTTTTGTTCATACCTTTTGTTTTTAGCTTTATTTTTTTGTTTTCATTTAAATGTTTTAGTTTCGAAATGTTGTATGCATTTGTCATTTTTATTTAATTTCTTTTATTTTCTTAAATGTGTGTGTATATATATATATAGTATTTATAGAGTTTTAGCTTTTAGTTTTAATTACTTTTTCTTATTTGTAAGTCGCTTTGGATAAAAGCGTCTGCTAAATGACTAAAAGTAAAAGTAAAAGTAAAAAACCCTTATACTCACTACTTCTGTAGATGAAGCTGGATCACGAATGATTCGCGCAAACATAGATGCATTTAGGCAGATCAGGGATCGGCGCATTCCCTTCAAAACGAAAGTAATGTTAATCCTCTGCATCTTCAGCGGCTCAGATGTCAGGAGTAAATGACGACTGCTATATTCATTATTACATCCAACAACAAAACACCTCAATCGCTTAATCGGAGATGTTCTTGTCTTTCCCTGCACCGGAGTTGACACAATGGCGGACAGCTCTCAGCTCACTCTGGGCGGGTCTAAGGTAAAACGGCCTTGTCAATCAACTATAGTGGGAGCGGCCTGTGCAGAACTATGTCATTCTGACAGGAGTCTCAGAACAGAACAGCCTGACTTGAGAAAGGGGATTTTAAAATAGGGATTTAAAAACACTGGGTGGATTTTTATCATTATAGGGTTGATGTTTACACACACTTCCAACACACATTTATGTTCAAAAAACAACAAAAGTGAATTTTGCATCCGATGACCCCTTTAAGACCTGTACAAGATGACTAATGACCACAAAGGGAATTAAATAGCTAGCTGAACATACAGTAAATTGTAAAGTGGCGACCTCATGTGGTAAACTTGAGAACTGACAAACCTGAATTTAGCCCATCTGATCATGAACTGAATTATCCTGCTGAATTTTCAGAAAATTGTATCTGGTGAAAAAGTGTTATAAAACGGATAATTCCGGTCCTTGACTCTGATTGGCTGAGCCGCGTTCGAAGCTGTTGTAAATTACTCTACAAACATACACCGTTGTTTACTTCTGTGTGTTGCTCGGCGACCACTTTGTTGGAAACACAACTGTTTCTGAGGAACTACATTGTTTGGTGGAAGAATACTGTTTTTATTTATATCATTACGCTTTACATCATTACACTTTATATTATTACTCCGCTTCGCGTCGTGCCTACAACGCCCATTTGCTGTTATAAATTCACTGTAAACCACGGCTTCTTGGGGCTTATTGCTTTATTTTGAAATGGGCGGGAGTTAGTGTGACACGGACCAATCAGAAGCCTCTTCGCCTCAGCGAGTTCAGAGCGCCACGCCCTCTAGTCTGTGAGACGCGTGCCGACAGAAACAGTGGATAAAATCCCTCTAAAGCCCGGGATACACTGCGCGATTTTTGGCTGTCCCAGACGAAAGATTGCCATCATGAAGCAATCGTGGCGATTTCTGTGATCGTGGCTCTTAATCGGTGGTCCTATGTCGTACAGTGAGAGAGGTTTAAAGACGGGCGTTTTCCCGGTCTTGCGACCAAAGATAGCCTACACGATAGTTTTCCGCTCCCTGTGCAAAACTGGCATCCCAAGTTGTCCTCTTTTCTCGAGCCATGGCGGGTCCATATTGCCCTCTTCCGTCATGCTTGTCGTACCCAAGTTTAAACGATCCATGTCGCACAGTGTGATAAAGTAATGATCTTATAGGATTGCTAAAATCGTGCAGTGTATCCCGGCCTTAATGGAGAAAAATCTCATCACGCTCGCCGCCTGTCCCCGAGTCCCTGTCCACTCCAACTGCACATCTAGACCATAGACTGTATAAAAACATGGACGTAGTGTCCGTGACGTCACCCGTAGAGTTCCGAAGAGCCTTTTTGAAGCCCAAAGTGGGCAGAGCGGGCCGTCGCCATCTTTGCAGTGCGTCAACGCGCGTCACTCCCGGATAATAATTATTTAGAGTCTGGATTAGGGGTGTAACGATTCACTCGTTTTCTCGATACATCGATTACAAACCCTGACGATGCATAGGCCTATAAATTGGGACTTTATATTTCTTATCGTTTCCCATGTGTTCTTCTTTAATAAAATTTTTGGTAATTGATTGTTTTGCTTTTAGATTTAATGGAAATGAAAGGCAAACGGTATCACTTTCAGAAACATCATCATTTCACAAATGAAGACGGAAATGCTATCATTTTACAGACTGAAAAGAATATAATACATGAACGTTTTCAAAAAACTGGCGCCAAAAGTTT
>NW_015655721.1:24824-35803 GCF_001515625.1 Sinocyclocheilus rhinocerous | reverse complement strand
GCTGTAAAAGTGCGCATTTTAACATGGGGAGTCTATGGGATTGACTCCCTTTTGCAGCCAGCTTCTAGCGGCCAGTAGATGAATTACAGTTTAAGTCACTTCCGTGTTGGTTTCACGAGAGAGAGCGGGAGGTTGCTGCTTGATCTAGACCCAAATAAGTGTAAATTTCTGTTTCTAATTTCCTTTCTCTCTGGATTATTCTCCTCAGGGTTTTAGTAGCGTGGCCTCAACGCTTTCTGCAGGACAAACGTGTTTGTCGCGCCTGTTTTGACATCTCTTGTGATTTGAGGGCTTACTGACACGATTGTGTTTGCGCACCCGCAAGAAAATCTGATATCTGTGATTTGTAAACTCTTCCTTTGTCTTTATTTCTCACACATTCACAGGTTTAATGGATGTCTGATTACCTTTCAGCTGCTGTGAGAATTGAAGAACTGATAGTTTAACAGTGCTGGAAATCTAGACCTCATTTTTGATTATAAGTGATGACACTTTTGAGAAGATAAAGACTAAAATATAATTAAAAAATAACAGTTATGTACAGTAGATGAACATGACACTCTTTTGATATGTGTCATTATTTAGAGTCTGGATTAGGGGTGTAACGATTCACTCGTTTTCTCGATACATCGATTACAAACCCTGACGATGCATAGGCCTATAAATTGGGACTTTATATTTCTTATCGTTTCCCATGTGTTCTTCTTTAATAAAATTTTTGGTAATTGATTGTTTTGCTTTTAGATTTAATGGAAATGAAAGGCAAACGGTATCACTTTCAGAAACATCATCATTTCACAAATGAAGACGGAAATGCTATCATTTTACAGACTGAAAAGAATATAATACATGAAAGTTTTCAAAAAACTGGCGCCAAAAGTTTGTGCACCTGCTCCGAGTGTGGAACGAGTTTCAAAAATAAAGGACACTTAAATGTGCACATGAAAATTCACACTGGAGAAAAACCATTTACATGCACTCAGTGTGGAAAGAGTTTCACATACAATAGCTCTCTCAAAGATCATCAGCTCTCTCACACTGGAGTGAGATCATTCAGCTGTGATCAGTGTGATAAAACTTTTGTTTTGGCAAGATACTTAAGAGATCACCTTAAAATTCACACTGGTGTGAATCCTCACATTTGTTCTTTTTGTGGAAACAGTTTTGCACATCTGAACTCTTTGAAAGTGCACCAGAGTATTCATGGTGTGAGACCTCATGTGTGCTTTCACTGCGGGAAGAGCTTTACTACAACCAGCCACTTAAAAAAACACCAGATGATTCACACTGGAGAGAAACCTTACAAGTGCTCACACTGCGGAAAGAGTTTTGCTCGGTCAGGAATCCTGAAAGATCATTTGAGAGTTCATACGGGAGAAAAACCGTACCAGTGCTCTTCATGTGGTAGGAATTTCACCTTCTCATCTACTCTACTAAAACATAAGAAAAAGCATTGCCCAAAGTTGTCTAAGTGATCAAAATTCATGTTCACTACCATCACTTTTAAGTAAATATTTAAAAATTCAGATTAAGCAGAAGCTGGAATCAGTTTCAGAGTGTCATTTGATAAAATTAATAGAGAAGTTTGATCATTTGACAAAGGTCAAAGTAAGATTACAGAAAACTAGTGTGTTGCTGTAAATCACTACAGTTTATTAATGGATACAATTTGTATTGAGGAGTTAAATTAATCATACTAACTGCATTTGAGAATCAATGGCAAAGTTAATCCATAAAATCATCATCCATATCATGAACAAACCATGGTTTTGTTTTGTTAGTTTAGCTGTTTAGAGCTTGAAGCATTGAGCACATTTTGAAAAGACTTTCTTGCATTGAAATCACTACATTTTGAGATTGATTAAAAAAAACAAAATGTATGTAACATTTCATGAATGCATTTACTTTTTTTAACTGAATTCAAGGTTTTAAACACCATACTGATGTCACGGTGTGTGGAGGCAGGCAGGACGACAAGGATTCCAATAATGATTTTTAATGTAGACACAACAAGGCAGATTCAGGTAGGGGAGACACACACACACACACTCTGGGTAACATACACAATAACCGACAGGTTCCGGCGGAGGACGGACTTCCAGGAGGAGGACGGCTAACAGACTCCAGGGAGGGGACGATGGAGGTAGGAGCCAGGGAGACGACAGGAGGGAACCGGAGCAGGAGGAGGAGCCAGGTGGGACCCAGGCCACAGCCATAATAGCGGCCCATGGTGGAGCCGACGGAGGGAGGAGCCATGGAGGAGGAATGTCCACCCACTCCAGGGGGCTGACCAACGGCGGCGGAGCAGGTGGTAGAGGAGCCTGAGGCGGAGACTGAGAACCAACGAGCCAGGGCCATGCCGAGGATCCGGGGGGCCAGGGTGGAGCAGAGGGCTCTGGTGACCAAGGAAGAGATCCGGAGTTCCGCTCAACAAAAGGGGAAGAAACCACAATAAACAGTCCACAGGGGTGTTACAACTGACCATTGATCAAGTGTGTATTTATATTTTTTCAACTAGAATGGCACCAAATATTTTTCAATTCCTGTTTAAATTGACACTTACAATATAAGAGAAAATAAAATCGGTTATGAAACCTAAATGAAATACACATGGTGATCTGTTTTTGAATGAATATGCTCGGTTGGTTTGTGCATAGCCTATTATTTGTTGTTATATAATGATTTGTGTTGTAGTCTGTTCTGTAGCAATGTATGATTTTATTTTCCATTTCATCCTGTATTTCTTATAAAAGTGATATAATGACTAAACTAGTCACAGTTTAATTTTTCCACTATATACTTTTGCATCTGACAGGCTTCACATGATGTATTTGCTTCAATTCACAAGCTTGTGTTGTGACTTACTTCTCAGATCTCCATTTTCTTCTCTTTCATGTTGTGTCCAAACATCTCAAGCATTTGATCTGATTCGGTCACAGTTCAGTTCACTAGAATTAACACAATATTCTGATCTGGGTCATCGTTGCATTTTATTTCAAAGTTTGTGCCATGGGCGTCGCTAGGCCATTTTTAGGAGGGCTTTAGTTCCATAAATTTCTACTCAGCCCCCCTAAAAAAAATGTTATGCACCTGAATTCATCATTACTTGCTTTATATTCAATAGACTAGTAATAACTTTCTGACAATGCAAAGCATCTGAAAATGTATAACCATGGTTCACTTTAAATAAATTAACATTTTGAATATATATTTAAATAATTGGCGATTACCTGGTCAGGTTAATGCAAAGTGGTATATTTTTATTGCAGGATTAACTGAGATATATTGCTATGTATAATATAATTTGTAATTGTTTAATAAAAGACAAAAGCAAGTAAATTAAGCTAGCTGATTGTTCAACGTAGCACATTTCGAAAAATATCAAATATATATCAAAAAATGATTTTGCAGCATTGAGTATTGTAGCCAATCACAGGCATTTCTGTTTAAAATCATGCTAATACTGAATATATACCTTCTACAAAGGCACCATCGAGAGCATTCTGACTAGCTGCATCACTGTGTGGTATGGCGCCTGCAACGCGTCCTGCCGCAAGACACTTCAACGCATAGTGAGAGCAGCTGAGAAGATCGTTGGTGCCTCTCTCCCCTCCCTCCAGGAGGGAGGACATTTACAACACCCGTCTCACCCGCAAAGCCCTCTGCATTAGAGGTGATCCCACCCACCCAACACACAGCTTCTTCAGTCTGCTGCCATCAGGGAGGAGACTGCGGAGTCTCCAGGCCAGGACCAGCAGACTGAAGGACAGCTTCATCCATCAGGCTGTCAGGAAGCTGAACTCCCTCCGGACCTTTGACCTCCGGCTATTGCTACAAATATACCCCAGCGACTTAAGACTGCTTTTGTGCTCCAGGGTCACATATATCTAACTTCATATTATTGTAATTGTATAAGCTGCACTAATTTAAATCAGTTTTAAATGGAAGGTGATTTTCAGTTTCATGAAGGCATTTCAGTTGTGCTGATTGGGATGCTGTCAGGAGGACGGGTCCAGGAGATTTTAATGTGCTGTGATTGCTAAAGAAAAAATAATAATCTAATGATTCAAACTGTTCAGGGATGCTCTTTCACCATTATTTCCAAATACTAATTCATATTAATGAGTAGGAAGAGAATATTATCATAACTGATGATGACAATCATGTTTTCTCTCCTGTTCTCTTTGTGGTGAATATCTCACCTCATATTTGATCCTTTCTGACCCATCAGAATGACACGTTCAGGTCTGTCTGCGCCTTGAGACACTGGAAATAAAAACCAAAATCAGTTTAGCTTATGTGTAGCTTATATAATGCATAAATATGAAACACACATGTTAACATTGCTTGTCGTATATTATACAGTACTATAGGCGTAAATCGGATGGTTCGTCATGATACGATACGATATTGATTCTCATACCCAGCGATACGATATTTGCAGATTTCGATACAGGAGAATATCGATCGATATATCGATATTATTATATTATATACCTATTTTAAACAACCATCTACATTTTAATTAACTCACAAATGCAACCAAAACATATAACATGAACATTTATTTTAAAATTTCACATCATGTTCCTCAATTGAAAAAATAGGCCTACACTTTTTTTTTAAATAATAAAGAAAAATTAATAATAAAAAAAAAAAAAATCAAGTCACACACAAGATCAGTAATCTTAAGATATGACAACAGTCTTTCAGGTTTCTGTGCTAAAATATGCAATGTGTAAAATAATGTAAATCATCATTAGGAGACAACACAAACGAGGTACTCCAGTTGTAGAAAAAATACATTAATGTAGAAAAAAATAATAATAAAGCTGTTAAAATTTTATTTGATACTTTTTTTGGCTGCTACTATGGGCTCAGTGCTAAAACCCTTTTCTACAGATAACCAAATTACAAGCAATAGCAGAAAATAAATGCAACATAACAAAGACACAAATTAAATGAACAGTGCTTTTCAGGTTTTTCAGGTAGATCTAAAATAAATTTTCAGGTACAGAAATGTAATAATCAAATGTAAAATAACACTGCATAGTCTTCACTGTATAGATTAAATATAGATTAATCCTTATAAAAGTTGTTCAGTCAAAATCAGTGAGATTTTTTTCTTTGACAGATGTTTTCTGTTAGTCTGCTTTCACTTTAAGAAGGATCCAATATACTGATACACATGCGTTTTCTTTCTCCACTGTTTACGTTAAGGCATAGGTCTAACCGACTGTGTTTACTAGGATATTCGCCAAGGCGACATGTTGATGTAATTTAGTCTGTTTTTGTTCATCCATGCACAAAAGAGCGGAAGAGAGCTCAATTAGGTATTAGCGCGCTGTAGATGCGGCTGTCTGTATGCGTGCGCTTGGGATGTGTGCGCGTGTCATGAAAGTGCGTATAAATAGTACGCCAAATAAAAACGAAAACTCGTGGTATTGATACGCAAAAATGGACTTTGGCGTGTATATGCTACGCGATGGGTAGGTTTCTGAAAACTTCTCACAAGTGCTCGACAAGAGTGCATTGACTGGAAATATGCATGGTTGCTGCCTAAAAAACAGTGCATAACAAATAAGGTGAGAGAAGTACATTTTAAAATATTCCATCTGGTGTACCTTGTTAAAACTCTTTTTCTTAGATTTCGTACAGATGTAGATGTTATATGTGATTTCTGTGGGACTGAGAAAGAAAATGTTGTGCACTTATTTTTTTACTGCATTTATATCTAAATGTTTTGGATAGATTTGGAATGTTTCCTTTGTAAATGCCTAGGCATGAAAGTTTACTTTTCTGAAAAATATGTATTTTTTTATTTTAATAGACAAAGATTACTACCAAATGTGGCCTTTATTGTTAATCTTTGTTTGATTATGGGGAAATGCCATATACATAAACAGAAATGGGCTAAAGGAAAACCCAACTTTTTGTTATTTCAGATAGATATGAAAAATTATATTGAGTTACTACTTGGGTTGAAAAACAGTAAAGCAAAACGCACTAGGTCTCTTTGTGAAGCTTTCATGTTATTTATATGATGATCTCATACCTGTTCTTTTTTCTGTTTATTTTTTTATTTTTTTACCTGTATTATTATTATTTATAATATACTGTATATTTTCTATTTCTTTGTTGTAGTTTTTGGATAGATTTGGAATGTTTCCTTTGTAAATGCCTAGGCATGAAAGTTTACTTTTCTGAAAAATATGTATTTTTTTATTTTAATAGACAAAGATTACCACCAAATGTGGCCTTTATTGTTAATCTTTGTTTGATTATGGGGAAATACCATATACATAAACAGAAATGGGCTAAAGGAAAACCCAACTTTTTGTTATTTCAGATAGATATGAAAAATTATATTGAGTTACTACTTGGGTTGAAAAACAGTAAAGCAAAACGCACTAGGTCTCTTTGTGAAGCTTTCATGTTATTTATATGATGATCTCATACCTGTTCTTTTTTCTGTTTATTTTTTTATTTTTTTACCTGTATTATTATTATTTATAATATACTGTATATTTTCTATTTCTTTGTTGTAGTTTATATTTGTTCAGTACCTTTATATTATATGTTGGAAATCAATAAAATAAAAAAAATAAAAATAAAAAACAAGCACTCGACAATTCCGTCAACTATCCCGAGCGTCTTTTACGCTCGCCCTTCGGGCAGTCTTATCCTCCCGACACGTGCGTTTGAACGAGAATGCACGCGTTGGCGGTAATGCATAGATCGATACATCGTATCATTAGACAATTTAATCGATGTATCGATCCATATGGATGGATCGTTACACCGCTATACAGTAGGCCTACATTGTATTTTTAAACAGACTGAATATTTTGGAAGTGGACTCTGGTAGGTGCATATGGATTTTTTCATTTTTAATTATGAAAATGTGTGTGAAATGTTTTGAATTGAAATATTCACGGCTTAAATAAACTTCAGCCCCCAAAAATGAAAGCCCTGAAAATACAAGGCATTCAAATGCAAGCACTTAATGCAATGCATTCTTTTTTCAAGTAGTGCAGTTCAACATGCTTTTTTGTTTCAAAGACATTTGTCATTATTTTTCTTCCATATGATAATACTCACGACAGGGTCTCATTCCAATCATACTGTCTCGCCTGTTAAGCTCCATACACTTTTCTCTGATATTCCATTTAGTTTTGAAACTTTCTCTCTGTACTCTAGTTCTCACAGTCTTTACTCAAATTTTTCTGAATTACGTTTCACGTTTCCTTCAGAACTTCAATTCATACTTTGTTGCAGTTCATTGCACAATCAGTCATATAAACTAAGAACAAACTTACAAGATTGCGCATAAAAGCCTGCCTTTCTGGCATCAATTTGTGTGCCCCTGGTTTACCTTTCTGTGTTCCCTCCCTTGTGGTTTTGTGCACCAGGTCTGACCTCATGCAACGAGTTTGAACTTGACTTGATGATTTCTGAGTTCTCTGAATAACTAGTTTTCATCAGAAATACTACTGTTCAGCCCACTTATTTACATGTATGCATTTATATCGCATTCAAGCTGTAGCCTATATTTTTAAAGTTCATGCATTTTCTGGGAAGCAAGTTGTTTTTTGCACTGTGGTAAACGCAAAAAAACATTGTTTATTTTTTTATTTATGGTGTAATAATAAAAAAAACATTGTAAATTATGTTCCTTGCTGCATTTATTTAAATGTATTATATGTTCATGTGTTGTAGACAATAAAGTTTTCTCTTTCTTTGCATGACTCTTTGCAAAATATTCTTGATGTACACAAACACGAGGTTACCCAATTTACAATAAAACATACTGCAAGTGTCAAAATTCATGGTTTAAAATACGCATTATTGTTTGATACCCTTCTTAAACGCCCGGATTTGAAATTGGGAGAACCATGATGTCAGGATTCTCCTCGACATGCCCCTTAACATGCATATTCGTCATATTGAATCAAACAGTTGGACATGTGTTGATTCACTGTAAAAAAATATATAACAGAGAAAGAATTCAGTTTATAAATTCACAAAGCCATGTAGAAATTAATGACCTATCAGTAGTTGAGTATATTTTGTAAAGCACAGAATGAGTCAAGGGTTTATAACATTTTAATGTGTTAAATAGGATTGTTCCAACAGAATATAGGCTAGTATCAAAGTTTTTTTTAAAATTCCCAGTCAAGGCTAAGTTGAAGTATTTCCTCAGCGACCAGCACGAATCAGTTCCAGGCATGACGAAGCAATATCGTCCTCTTTTGGAAGACCAAACAAAGTAGTTTGAAGCACACAGCGTCTTCACGACATGGCGGCGGCCGCAACAATACTACAGCGAGAATAAAAGTTACGCCTTCTTTCTTTGCGTAAGCATTTGGGCGGCGTTATGCAAATCTTCTCACATCGTGACGTAGACATGTGGGGTGTGTTAGAACGAGCCGTTTTAGGTAGGCGTGGTTGACTCTTAATGTTTATAAAGAATATCTCTTTGGATTTGAGACTTTAGTCTTTGCAACTTTACAGATCTTCTTTATGCACCAAGAGCTTGTAACACTCCAAAGAGAAAGGAAAAATTGAAATCGCATCATATGACCCCTTTAACATCCTCCACATTTCATTTAATTTAAATTCCTACCATACTGGAGAGAAAAGAAGTAGCTCGTTGATCTGCCAGTCTCAGGTCTTTCATGCGGAGAACTCCTCATATTTTCTGCATAATGACGCATTTAAAAGTTAACGACCAAATGGATGTTTATAAAAGTTCACATTGCTGTTGCAGATAAAATATAACACGGATAACAATAAATAAATATTTTTACCAGGTTAAATGTTGATTATTAGTATCTCAAACCCCTTTTTGTAAACCTCTCTACCTAACCGTTGATCGCGCGCATCCGCCACGTTTGTAGTTTTTCTAACGCGTTTTATTCGTGTTTGTAGTTCTGGACCGAATCCTTGGCCAAAGCGCAATGGATTGTGGGCAATTTTAGCCGTTATAGTGTGCACGGATCCACACTTCAAAAATCGACCTGAAATAGTAGACCATCAGGGGACTTTTGGCATACTCTTCAACATACTATGCTTTGGGACACACTTATTCTAATCTCACATACTATTTAGGATGGACAGTATGAACATTGAGACGCAGGGTTAAGGTGTGTTCTGAATAACTCATGTATGTCCATCAATCACAAGAGCCATTCTGCTGTTATGTAAAGAAAGACGTGTTTTGGTGCAAAATTCAGCAAAGCAGTCAAATCAAGATCAGCATGAGTCTATCAGTGATTTGATTTCTGCATTTTCGCCAAAACTCCCGTTATAATCAACAACGCACTGCTTAGCCTGTCTCATTTACATCGTGTTTTCACTGTTAGTTATGATGAAAGTATTTGATAATTGCATCATGTGCTTAGTAGACAACCTCTGATGCAACGGGAGTAGATCTAAACATAATGCCAGGTAGAATACTTTTCACGAATAGTCTTGACGGCTGTTATAGTGAAAACGCAATATACGTTTTTAAGAGAGTTCCAAGTGTAATTCTCATTTATGCAAAGATGTTAGCAAATCACAGCACTGGGCGTTTTCCAGCACTGCAGATTTTGCTCTAGAATCAGAATCAGAAAGAGCTTTATTGCCAAGTGTGTTTACACACACACAAGGAATTCGTCTTGGGGTTAGGAGCTTCCAGTGCAGAAAGTACAAAGATGGTGCAGACGTACATATATTTAAGGTAATAGAAACACTAATAATAAAGAGAATAGACAATAAATTATAAATAACAATAGTAATAAAAATACAGAGAAAATGAAAATGTCCATAGACATAAGTGTGAATGTGCATATGTGCTATTTACAGATGAAGGTTGAGTTATTTACAGATGTGCAGTACTGAGGTGTGTTATGTGTTGTTCAGGGATATGGCCTGGGGGAAAAACTGTTCTTGTGTCTGGTTGTTTTGGTGCTCAGTGATCTGTAGCGCCAACCAGAGGGCAACAGTTCAAAGAGAGAGTGGGCTGGATGTGAGGGGTCCAGAGTGATTTTCTTAGCCCTTTTCCTCACTCTGGAGATGTAAAGATCTTAGAGGTTGGGTAGAGGGGCACTGATAATCCTCTCAGCAGTCCTGACTGTCCGTTGTAGTCTCTTGATGTCTGTTTGGGTAGCTGAACCAAACCAAATAGTTATAGATGAACACAGGACAAACTCAATGACGGCCGAGTAGAACTGTTTCAGCAGCTCCTGTGGCAGGTTGAACTTCCTCAGCTGGTGGAGGAAATACAACCTCTGCTGGGCCTTTTTCACAATAGAGTCTGTGTGAATGTCCCACATCAGATCCTGAGAGATAGTGGTGCCCAGGAACCTGAATGACTCTACTGTTGTTAAGGTGCTGTCCATGATGGTGAGTGGGGAGTGTGCAGGCGGGTTCCTCCTGAAGTCCACGATCATCTCCACAGTTTTGAACGTGTTATGCTCCAGGTTGTTGTGACTGCACCAGACAGCCAGCTCTTTAACCTCCTGTCTGTAAGCAGACTCGTCTCCGTCCTGGATGAGACCGATGACTGTAGTGTCGTCTGCAAATTTCAGGTGTTTGACGGAGGGGTCCTTAGCAATAAGTCCACAAATAAGATCATTGAACAACCTGACCTTCCTTCCTGGTATTGTAGTACTTTTACTAACTGTACTATGAAGTTTTCTCACCGGTGAATGACACATGATGTATTGTAGTAATGCACCTTCAAGTCCAGTGATTTTGGGTGTTTTTGGGGACCGGAATGATGGTGGAGCGTTTGAAGCAGCTGGGAACTTTACACAGCTCCAGAGATCTGTTGAAGATCTGTGTGAAGATGGGGGCCAGTTGGTCAGCACAGACTTTTAGACAGGCAGGTGAAACACCGTCTGGGCCTGAAGCTTTCTCAGATTTCTATTTTCTGAAGACCCGGTTCACATCCTCCACACAGACCTTAAGCGCAGGTCGAATGGTGGGAGAGG
>NW_015655721.1:22709-23718 GCF_001515625.1 Sinocyclocheilus rhinocerous | reverse complement strand
GAAGATCTGTGTGAAGATGGGGGCCAGTTGGTCAGCACAGACTTTTAGACAGGCAGGTGAAACACCGTCTGGGCCTGAAGCTTTCTCAGATTTCTATTTTCTGAAGACCCGGTTCACATCCTCCACACAGACCTTAAGCGCAGGTCGAATGGTGGGAGAGGGAGGGAGGGAGGGCAGGTGAATGTGTGAAGTAAAGTATTGGGTGTGAGTCTAGTCTTTTCAAATCTAGATGGCGCCATTGTCTTTTTCTACCTTTTCAACTCGCTCTGATCGAAATTGAAAAACTGATCTAAATCTGGCTGAAACCATTAATTACATTATTTGTTGGAAGAAATCTAAATATGAGACCACATAAACATGATTGAGGGGCCCCGTAGTAAATTCAGTGCCAAGGGCCCAGAACTCCTTGCGACGCTCCTGATTATGTGTGCCAAAGCAATACTGGAACCATGAGGACATGAGAGTGAGGAAATTATGATAAAACTTTATTTTTGGCTGAACCATCCTTAGATACTTGCTGCCCTCAGCCTCACTCTGTGATTTGATGAATAACATAAACAGTTTATTTTTGTACTGATGATAATAATGATGATTTAATAAAGAAATTATCAATTGTAGAATTATCAGTGATTTCATTCTTTATCACTGTCATGAAGCAATAATAACACATTTTTATAAAAAGTAAGCTATTTATTTTTCAGAATGTTTTGATAGCAAAGACTCTCTGTGACACATACTTCGCTAAAACATTTAAAAATCAGATTTACAATAAAGTGTAAAAACATAATGAGTTACACATGATGTGTGTTTGTTATCAACAACAGACGTGACATACAGTTTATAATAAAGAGCATGTGTCATGCTCTTTATTATGTGTCATGCAAATATACTGGCAGAAATTATATATATATATATATATATATATATATACCTATATATATATATATATATATATATATATATATATATATATATTAATCGCATGCGATTGTCAAGCGCATCTCGTCAG
>NW_015655721.1:21298-21775 GCF_001515625.1 Sinocyclocheilus rhinocerous | reverse complement strand
CAGTGGCGTAACTTTGCTTTGAAAAGTGGTGGGGACACCGCGCAACTCGTTTTGCTAGTTTTTTATTTAATAACCTAATTTACTTGGGGACTGGGTTTAGAGTTGGACAAACTTAATTTTTGCTTTTCAAAAATACATGGATGTACCAGGGGCGGCGCCAGAGAATTTTGAACGAGGGGGTGCTAGGGGTGCTAGATCATTGACAGAGGGAGCTGGGCAATTCAGGGCTCCAGACTCATTCTTCCCTCTTTTGCGTCTTTTGCCATTAGCTTTCACAGTTGGTTGCACCAGGTTTTTTTTTTTTAATTATTATTATTTTTTTGTGCTACAACATGCTATTAATCAATGCATGCTGATGAACTTTTATCGTAGTTTATAGTTATATGGAAACGAAAGTAGTTAACATTCAACCCGTTCTTTTTCATCAGTAGTATTATTTGTGATTTGAATTTTGTGAATGGGAGTTCCTCTTTTGCC